>NW_024872072.1:0-23391 GCF_019054845.1 Dipodomys spectabilis
ATCCTGAGCCACACTTGATAGCTTGTAAAGATAGAATGGAAGAAACAAGATCAAGAACCCATTACTCCACCGGAGAGGAAACAGTCCTCTCTGTTTTCTCTCATTTCTATTGACTACTTTCATTCATAAGTTTATGTCAAGTGATTTGCATTATATATTTCCTTCTTTGTTCTGGCAAAGTAATTGTTCAAAATAATTCAGTAAATATTATATTCCATTTATTCTATCATGTTGTTTACTTAGCCAAGCGAGTCCATTAAACTTTCCACTTGCATTTCGGTGCCACGGAAACCCAGCATCAATGTTAATGAGGACAATCTCTAATGTAAAACTTTGTCTCCAAAATACCAGTCCAAGAAGCTGTGATCACAAATATTTAGCTATACTTTTTTTTTCTTTTACCTTGAAAGTCTTCTTGTGTCTAAATTGCCCTCAAAAATCAGTACTCCACCAATTTTTGGTTCAATCACTTCTAACCTCAAAGATATATTTTGCTAACAATATGCTTAGAGGAAACAGAAGAATACTCCACTTTTATCTTCTCTCTTAAGATTCTCCTTAGATACCATATCAGGAATATTGAAGTTATTCTTTGCAAAATTATTTCAATAGATTATTTTTCTATCCGTCTTGCATTTACTCAAAAAGTTGTATGGAGAAGAATAGAGTATAATCACCCATACCTTGGATGACAGTATCTGTTACAAAAGGACAATGCTCCTATGTCTTATTTCTCTGTCCTCCTCTTAGCTCTTGTCTGATTTCCCACTTATCACAGATTCTTGGCTTCAAGCCTAGTGAAGGTGAAGGACTATAAGGGACTCCCCCATTGCTACATTGTAGGGCTAGATCTCCAGCATGAGGTAATCATGAACGACGCACACAAGGAACACATGTTGGGAGAACAGACTTAAGCATGTCTGGTTTATTTCTGCACAAGGGTTGGGATTTTATAGCCCCAGCTTTCCCAACCTCCGGAGTCCTTCCCAGCCAATTACTTAGCAGGGAGTTGATGATGGGCACTGCTTGGTGACAGGCACTGTTTGGTCCCCTTGGGGCATGTAGGGATCTTGGATAGCTCATGGATGGCAAGCTAGGCGGACATGACTGTGGGTCACATCTCTATTAGCAGGAGGTGTGCTTCAACAGCTACTCTAGCTGACTCAACCAGATCTGACCGGCTCTACCCACAAATTTCCCCTTTTCTTTTAAAAGGACCGTCATTATGGTGACCCGTCGTTGGAGGCGTTTTTGCCGGGAGTGCAAGCATTTAATAATTCCTAGGAGAGAAAGCCCAAAAGTACAAGGCCTCCCCAGATGACCAGAGAGAATGGCAAAAACGATTGTTGTAACTTTTTAAGCACTCTTCTAAAAAGGAGGCAGTGGGAATAAGCTGTATGGTGGTTTGGTTTAGGCGGGTAACATCATGCAGCAGGTTTGGGGTGAAGTTTAAGTACTTAAGGGACCAAGGGCCTTTGATGTAGTTACTAAGTTCAGTGACATTGGGTGCAGGAGTGGAAAGCTGACAGACAGAAGTAGTCATTGCATTATATAGTCCTCCTTGTTGTAATCGAAGAAACGTAATCTGTTCTTGGAGCAAGTCTATTTGTTGTTGGAGCACAAGGAGGCCTCCCTTAAGATGATTGGCAACTTGTAAATGCTGTAATTCTATGGATGACAGTTGAGGGATGAGCTGGTTTATCTGTTGCACAGTGGACACGCTTTGGGACAGCAATATAGCAGCACTGGTAGATGAAGCCACTGTAGCGATGATTTCGGACCCGATTGCAATGATCAATCGTACTGCTCTTTTAGTGCATGGGCGAATTAATTGAACCTGGGAAAACTGAGAGTCATTAGTAGCCAGAACAATAAATGGGGGAACACGTACCAAACCTGCAAAAGGCTATGAGTCCTTGGGTTGCCAGTGATTGCTGAGAGTGCAAGTAGTGGAAGAGTTGTCTCCTAGACAAAAAAAAGAATGGGGCTCTAACCACTACCATTCCTGACACCTGGTCGTATCCATATTGGTTACAGCGACGAGTATTGGCCAATAGGAAAGGGGACAAATCGAGGCAGGAATGTGATGAGCAAACGATTGGCATGGTGGCTCCTAGGTCTCCCAATCATCCTCCTGAAGAGTCAAAAAACTCATTTAGATTTTGAGGTTTGGGATCTTTTTCAGATTGGTTGTATATAGCCGGGTAGAGGGACAACGCGAGCTCCCCAAACACTTTGCCTTGCCAGGAATTGGCTCAAAGGCTAATCACTAATTGCTCAAGAGGAATGCATATAGTGCCAAAGCTATCAAACTCCCTGCGTGGGCACAACTGCATATGAAAATATATGTCAGTAGCCTGATTACAATTTTTTTCCAGTGGGACAAATGGGGTAGGGTCCTGTGTAGTTCCACCATTCCATCCCATGCGTTACTGTTGCGAGGGGGATGGTACAGCCATCAAATTGCTTTATCATCTCGTTTGAAAAACAAAAACAGATGGCTCCCTTCCATCTAAAAGTAAGGTTTGTTTTTTGATGCCATAAGGCGTCTGCTGAGAAAGGAAGGCCAACCCTGCCATTGGAAGAAAGCATTTGAGATCATTAAGATTTGGGGGCTGGGCACTAAAGTTATCTTACCCTGCCCTGCAGCAGATTAAGAATTGGCTGTAATAATGGCACACAATAGGAGGAATAGAGTACCATGCCCCGGGTCAGGGTCTGGGGCCATAACCTGGGCTTGTTCGACCAATATCTTTAGGTCTCCCCAAGTGTTGGCATGGGCTCTAGCTCGAGGTTTGTGTCTCCTCCTCCTCACACTGTTCAAGCATAGCTGACGCATCTTTTGCTTAGGTGGTGACGGTTGGTCAGACAACTCCAGCTGGGATCCAAACAGGTTTATCACTCGTGTCTGGAAAGATACAAGCAAATCCTGTCCCTTGTGCCATTAAGGGAGCAGGGCCCTCCCATTTTCTTGTGATGGGGTCCCTCCATCTATCCAAAGGGACCAGAGTAGGTGTTTCATGAGTCCCCAGTACAGGGAGGTGGGGGTCCCACATGTGGTGGGTGTGAATGTTAAAAAGTTTTTTACTATAAGGCAATAATTTAATTGTGTTTGGGGATTTTTAAGCCCTAGCCCCTCCAGTTCCCCCTTTTCTTTTAAAAGAATGGTCTTGATTTCTTTATGACTGTGTTCAACAATGGCTTGCTCTTGTGGGTTATATGGAATACCTGTCTGGGGTGTAATGTTCCAAAAGGTACAAAATTCACAAAAATGTTTGGAGGTGTAAGCAGGGCCATTGTCTGTTTTAAGGGTCCAAGGAACTCCCATAATTGTAATGGCATGTAGAAGTGACTTAACAGCGTGCCTTTTTTTAACTGTTAAGGCTAAAGCAGTTATAAAGCCTGAGAATATATCTATGCATTCAGAGATGTATTTTTGTTTACCGAATTGGGGGATATGGGTTATGTCCATTTGCCATGTTCTATTGGGTCTAAGGCCTCATGGATTTGTTCCCATGGGTTGAAGTGATCCTAAGGGTAAAAGAGGTGCACAAGAGGAGCAGGACCGAATCATGTGCTTGCATTGTTGGTGTGTTAAATCAGGAAATAACTGTTTGATAGTAGCTGCCAATAAATGAAAACGATCATCTAACGTTCGGGCCTGGTCCATGCACATATTTGTGAGTAGTACAGTTGGTGTGACAGCACGATCAATGGCTTCATTACCAGCAGCTAGGGGTCTGGGGAGGTTAGTATGAGATCTAATGTGTTGAATGTACCAGGGTTGGACACGATTGTCTAATACATTTTGCAGTTTACACATTATTTTTGCTACATCATCTTGTAATAAAGCTCCAGGAAGAATGACAACAGTTTGTACAGTATATAAACTATCAGAAAATATATTAAGAGGTTCTTTGGGAAAAGATGTGAGGGCGAGCAAAATGGCCAGTAATTCAGCAGCTTGAACAGACGGAATGTTTTTGAAGCATGTATTTTTTAGTATTGGCATTGTAAAATCCATAAACAGTTTTGTTAACATCTGTAAAAAGTACAATGGCTTGATGTATAGGTTGCCCATTGGGACGAGTACAAAATTTCCATGAAAGTGGGAGTTCTTGGGTAACTTTTAAAATGAGGTTTTTGGGCATATGATTATCAATGTTAAAATAGTAGTGGATGACTTGTAAAGCTAATGCCTCTTCGATTGTTAGGAAATCAAAGATTGTTTTTGTAATGGGCCATGTAAGATGGTCAGGGAATCAGCCATAAGTTTGACGGCATCATTCCGCACCTTTGATGGCCAGATTGCATAGCATGGTAATGGATATGCTAATTTATTGTAACAAAACCATGGGTTTGCATCAGCGCCACCATTAGGCCATTATTATTTAATATAATTAGGTTGATTTTTTGGGTGGTATCTAAAAACACCAAGGGTGTTGAACATAATCAATCAGCGACTTGTTGTGAAACTTGTTGAGCATCAGGTGAAAGTATATGAAGGGAAGTTGGGTCAGAGGGTCCTTGAAGCAATTGAAATAACAATTGGAGTTGTTGGGTGGGGAGAGACATAAAATTGCATAACCAGTTGATATGTCCACATAATTGTTGTAATTCAGTTAAAGTATATTGGGATTTAATGACAATATGAGGCCCATTTGGGATAATTGTTTGATTTAAATGGTATCCAAGATAGGCATAAGGGGCTTTGAGTTGAATTTTTTCCGGGGCAATATTAAGGCCCAGCACTGTAAAGTTCTCCTTGAGTTCTGTTAAACAGATTTGCATGGTTGTAGCATCTTTATGTGCTATTAAAAAGTCATCCATGTAATGGACACAAAAGTATTTGGAAAGCAAAGTCCTAATAGCATGGGCAACATACATCTGACATATAGTAAGGCTATTTTTCATACCTTTAGGGAGAACTTTCCATAGATATCGGTGAGTACGTAGTTGACAATTAGATTCACATACTGAGAAGGCAAAATATTCTTTATCTTTGGGGTGTAGGGGGGTGGAAAAAAGCAGTCCTTGATGTCAATAATGGCAATGTGCCAGTCTTTGGGTATTGCAGAAGTGTGTGGAGTCCGGGTTGAAGCGTTCCTATCTTTTTTATATGACTATGGAACGTAGATCATGGAGAAATCTCCACTTTCCTTGAGCCCTTTTTTTGATAATAAAAATGGGGAATTGTGGGGACTGATGCTAGGTTCTATGTGTCCCTTTTTTAGTTGCTCCTCCACTAGAACCTGGAGATGAGGGAGCTTTTCAGAGGAAATAGGCCACTATTCGACCCAAATGGATTTGGTGGTGTCCCATTGGAGTGGAATTGGCTCTGGTCATGCAACAGTGGCCATTAGAATTGGGGGTAGTGTGGGTTATTAAAGGCTCGATCGGTTATGATGTCTTCATAAAAAGCCGTATCATCTGTTGTTATCAGAGTACCCATATTAGTGAGGACATCTCTTCCTCAAAGATTGTATGGAAGGCCAGGGGCAACAAGAGGTTTAAAAGCCCTGGTGGCCCCACCACAGTTTTCCCGTCTTACAGGCCATTGGACATGGAGGGAATCTGTTTTTCCACTGACACCTTTATGCAGGCGCCAGGAATTAGGTTCCATCCCAACCCTTCTACTTCATCTTTTCTAAGGACTGTACAGTCAGCTCCTATATCAATGATGCCCTTAAATTCTGTTCCATTGATTTTAAGTTTCATTCTAGCTTTTCCTTTTTGGGTAGGTACTCCATAACACTTGAGGTGGTGGCTGTTGCCTTTGTCCTATTGTGGTTGGGGCTGAGGACTGCCGCTTATTTAGTTGAAAGGCTGAGTCGTAGAGCAGCATTCAGAGGTCCAATGAAAACCCTTTTTGCATTTAGGACATACAGAAGGAGGTTGTTTTCTTTTGGGTGAGCCCCAGAGTGATGGGCAATCCTTTATAAAAATGACCAGTTCTGCCACATCCCCAACAAGGTCGATTTCCCATTCTGCCATTAGGGGGCGCGTGAGCACTGGCAGTCATAGAGGCTAAAGGAGGTGCAAGGATACTCAGCATGAGTTGATGACCCCAAATCTTTGGTGGATAGGATGCAATCAGTGATCTCCATATTTCGTTCAGGGGCAATGGCTTTTCTGCATTCCTGTGTAGCCCCTTCCCATATTAGGCTCTTGATTAGCACATCTCAGGCTCCAGCATGGGATACTTTCCAGGCCAATGCTTCTTGAACAAAGGCAACGAAGTCAGTGAAAAGATCATTGGGACGTTGTATGAGGGGTTTTAGTTCTTTGTCCCCTTCTTTAGAAGGGACTGAGGAGACAACCCTCAACGCACAGAGGCATACTTGATCAAAGTACTGTGGAGGTGCTACTGTTTGTGCGGCAGGAGACGCATAAGCTGCCTCACCTTTTAAACAATCAGGGTCCCCCATGGTGGCATCCTGCCCTCTGGTAGTGATATTTTGGGTGCTTTGTTGTTCACATTCATCAGAAAAAGCAGCCTTCCATAAAAGGAAGACCCTGAAGATAATGCTGTGTTCATTAAACTCTTCCAATCATGGGGCAGTTAAGATCAATGCTAAGGGATTCAAGCATCTGTTGAGCGTTCAGGGACTGTAACCCATCTTCCCTGACAGCGGCCCAGTATTTGTCAAGTACTTTTGGGTCATGGGGGTGCCATTGGTTAGGTCATACAGAGGTTCGGTGGACGTTTACCGGGAATATGAACTGGGGTTCATTTATAGGCTTGGCTGTCGTTGCCACGATAGTTGTGGGGCCCATGAACAACTGTTGTATTACATGGGGAACAATGGGTTTTTGTTCCTGGGCAAAGTTGGATATCTCTGCCCAAGGATACAAAGTTTTCTGAGGGGAGTTCCCAGGCTGGCCTAAACAGCAAAAAGAAGTGATTGGGCAGGCTTCCTGGGACTGATAGTGTGGGGGAGGCGGTTTTACAAGCATAGCTGGCCAGCCCCCTGTGTCACTTGATAGTGGAAGTTGTTGGTTATCTGTGTTCTTGCTGGAATTGTTTGCTGTATCACAAGAAGATGGGAGTGTTTGAGCAGCTTCGCCATTTTCCTTTTGTTGTTTCTTCTTGCAGCGAGGTGTTAAATGCCTGCAGAGTTTCCCCTTCTTCTTTCCCTGATAGACAGGCTTGAATACCTACTATGATGGGGTAAAAGGTTAGGGGCAGCTCAGCGCCTTCATGGACTTCCTTTTTATGAGCTGCCTGAAGGACGTGGGTCCACCTGTCTGGATCCCAAATGTCCCCGGTGTCAATCCAGGGACACAATTCACTCACTATTTCCCATATTAAACTAGCTTCCTTTTGTGATACTTTCATCTGCCTACTCCAGAACAGGGCAACAAGTGCTCGTGATTGAGGCTCTCCTGCTGCGGGGGAAGGTTACCCATAGAGGCACTAACCTTGCACTAGACCCTAGACCATCTATCTGCCAAAAGCAATCGAGCCTGTCGTTAGGCATCACTTGTAGGGCTAGTCTCTGGCAGGAGGTAAGTGTGAACGAAGCACACAACAACACACGTTGGGAGAACAGGCTTAAGCAGGTCTCGTTTATTTCTGCACAAGGGGGTGATTTTAAAGCCCCAGCTTTCCCAACCTCCTGAGTCCTTCCCAGCCAATTACTTAGCAGAGAGTTGCTGTAAGGCACTTGTGATGAGCACTGCTTGGTGACAGGCACAGATTGGTCCCCCGGGGGAATGTACGGAGTATGGACAGGTCATGGATGGCAAGCTAGGCAGACATGCCTGTGGATCATGTCTCTATGAGCAAAAAGTGTGCTTCAACTGCTACTCTAGCTGACTCAACAAGATCGGACCCACACTAAATCTTCATGGTTTTCCTTTTACAACTCTTTTTATTGGATGTGGAATTTATTTTCATGTCTTCATTCAATCTGTTCTGCATTGTAGTGATCTAAATAGGCTCTGTAAAATCACTTTAGGTAGCAAAAATATTAAGACAATGTATATCAAGTAGTTTGGCCTCCCTCCACTGCTGAAGCCAATATGCTTAGCTAGGGCTTCTAAGTACGCGTTTTCTTGCCTTTTCAATTTGCTCAATTCTTTTCTGATCCCAAAACTTTTTGGCTTATGTAATAAGAAAAGTCTTCTCTATCTCATGTTAATAAGGACATTATATTTTGTGAGCTACTAAGAAATGTGAAATCATTGGTTTCAAGTATCCAATCAGATTTTCTTCTGTGGTTCAGGGCTTCATGTGCAAAGGCATTGTGGAAAGTATTACAAATAGAAAAGTGTAAACCCAATACCTTCTTTCATTGTTGAGGGCACTTTCTCCCTAAATATTTTGACCCAAATTATCTTTTTCAGAGAATTACTGTTTGGTAATTAAAGTCAAGTCACCAATTTTGATGTCTTTTTTTTTTTTAAAGAAGTTTGAATTTAAATTCCACTACAACCTTGTTTCACACAGTAAGAGTAGATTTCCTGGGTAAGGACAATTCTCAAGGGAACCTACAGGATTTATAGCAAGGTTTCTGAGGTTTGTTTTTTTAGTGTGAAAATGAGCCATCTTCATCCACATTGCTCCCTGTCAGCTACGTCTCCATGAATTACTTTGCATGAAAGCCTATTTTCCCAGGCAATTTTAAATTTTCATAATAGCTAAGTTGTTAAAAAGTTTGAACAAATTAAAATTTACCTGTTATAATTTTAAAACTCTTTTGAAATTCCTTTATTAGAACCACGAATTCACCAATCCTAACTCCTCCTTTACCATCAAAAAAAGTTAACATGTTGTTTTCATGATATAGTGTCCATGAAACTATTATTTTCCAGTGGCTATGTTATGCATATATATAACCTTATAATCTGATTCTGAGCAAAATGAACTCCAAGATATGGAAACAGAGAGTATTATTTGTGGTTGTTGTTTTTAATGTACTATGTGATTTCTATTTTCTTTTGGTTTTTTCCCCTATGCTTTATTCCCTGCAGTATTTGATTTTGGTAGCCTGTGTATTGTGTATATATTTACCTTAATAAGGGAAGGGAAGAGGAACAACAAAATGGTGAGACAAAGGACAAAGGCAAACCAATGCAATAGTAATACTCACAAGACAATATGTTGGAAATGTACATTACAACTTGTGAGGGGTATTGGGGTGAAGGATAACTGAAGAAAATGAGGGATGGAGTAACAAGTTTGGAAAGTTATGTATTCACTACTTTAAAATTGCTGTAACCCCACTGTACATCACTTTGACAATAAAATTAAATTTTAAAAATAAGCTGCATGAAATAAAATTAAACTGTATTGGTATAGTAAATATTATTCTTTATGTAGTAACTTTTAAAAAATCAATATTGTTTGGCATCTAATTTGAAGTAATTATCCCTTTTTAATCAGAGGACCATCAACTTGAATGCTATCTGACTAGACAATATTTTCACAATATACTTACCAATATTTTGAAAAAAGAACATAATACTTTCTCATATTAAAAGCGAAAACAGTTTAATTCTATGGAAACCTATAACTTTTAAAAGTAAATAAGCAGTTAAAAAGACAGGATATATGTGTTCTTCAACATTCCAATGACTAATAACTACTCATTTCAATTCCGGAAGATTCCATACCTGAGAGATTCAAAACAGTACCGGCTTGCATGGTATGTAATTCTGCAATAGATGCATTTTCAAATGGGGTGTTACAGATTGAGATTCAACACAAAAATAAGTACATTCTGGTAGAAGATAAAACTAATTAGCAACGGTAATAATTCTTCAAGAGTAAGCAATTTTTTATCACAGTAAGCTATTATTTTTATGACCACCAATCCCAATATTTATGATATAGAGACATCCTAGCCCAACAGTTTAGAACTTTTAGGGTGCACCTCAAACTTCTCTTAATTCACATCATGAATAGCTTATCTCTATTGTGAAAAAATGCAACTCTGCTAATGTGACGCCATACATGTTCTGGAAAGAACACTACAATAAACTGGTTTGCATCATTTTCCCACCACTGGTATACTTGAGATTGGAACACTTGCAAATATTATTTATATTTATAATTTTTTAACTATCATACAAATTGTGGATGCTAAGATCAGAAGATTACAGTTCAAAGCTCACCGAGGCAGGAAGATTCCCTAGATTCTTATCTCCAATAAACTTATCAGCAAAAATCAGACACAAGTGGCATTGAGGTTGAAGTGGTAGAGCACAAGCCTTGAGCATAAACAGGCTCAGAGACAGTGTCCAGGCCCAGAGTTAAAGCCCTAGGACAAACAAATAAAACAAAAACAAAAATAAAAACAAACCCCAAACCTAACATTTTTCTCATTGTATACAGTGGCAAATAATTAAGGAAATTGCTTCCTGTGTTACATACAGGTAGAAGAAAGAAGATGTCACACGATTATTCCCTTCATACCTTGTTATACCAAATCCTCAAAAAATTGCTCTTATTATAATTTATAAATTAATATCATCAATTTTTGGCAACTCTGTCTCCAACATTCATATTATCATTTTATACATGAACTATTTTAATTAACTATTAACTAAATTATAATTATAACTCTCTTGAAAGAATATTCTAGGCAAGTAGAATGCAAAATCATTTGTGAATTTGTCAATTAAACCCTCTACTTAAAACGAATTTTGTAGTATCCTATAGAATATGAAATTACAAACAAAATCAAAATATTTATTTTAAATCTAAATTCTAATTTAGCAAGATCCTCATAATCCTACATTAGATGAATGTTATTTTTAGATGAATTATTATTAGATGAATTGCTATTTTTCCAAGCTTAAGTTTTTGTAATCCTTCATCATTTCTTTGGGATACAACAGAATGATGATTACTTACTTTTTCAAATTTTGGATGGCAATCATGAGTCATTTTGCATCTGGGAATGTTCTGTAACGAAGAGAGAATTTAAAACACAAGTTAAGATTAAGTATGAGTTGCATTTCAACAGGAAATTTGACTTCTCAAAACATAATGACAAAATTTGCCCAAACTTCCAACTATGTATTCCTTTCTTGTTTGTTTTGTTTTATTAAGACAAAAGTATACTACCTGGTCCAGGGAAGTTATCACTATGTGATTCCAGTCTCTAATCTCCTGTCTTAATCTCAGTGCTAGAATTCTAGGCTTGTATCACATTGTCCTGCCATAGTTTCTTGGTTTATTTAATCTAGATACAGACTACCAATTCTGAACTTCTCCAGGGATATTATACACCAGAGTGACTGTTCAGACTGTTTATCTACTATTTTCAAAGATGTTCTAACATTTGACACAGGATATGAATATTTTCAGATGCACCTGCGGGGTCTCTGATTCATTCCTCCATGGATGCAATCCTTTTAATAATGATTAATTGACTCTCTTACTATCTCTGGTCACTACCTATGTAATATTGTCAAACTTTATTGAAGGAAGTTCACTTGAGGACTTTCTAATATTAAAAATTATCACTTGATTCTAGTCTACTTCAGCCTATATATTCTGTTGTTTTCTAACTTTTCTACACATTCTGAGAGTTGTTTCATTTATGTATTTGTGTGTGCACATATAAGTGCCTCTGTGTGTATGTGTATGTTTGTATGTATGTATGCAAAATCCTCAAGCTCTTATTCAGCAATCTTGCTCATAACTGATATTCCATCACCTGAGCCATCTTCCAATCCAGGTTTGGCTGCTTTATTATATGTACTGTTGCAAAGAGTGTTCTGCCCAGGCTGGATGCAAACTTAACTTCCCAGACACCTTTACATTATTAGGTTTTATTTCTCCAGGAGTATCAACTTTTAAACTTCAAATATTTTGGGGCTGGGAAGGTGGCTCAGTGGTATAGCACTTGCCTTGCATGCCTGAGGCCCTGGGTTCGATTCCTCAGCACCACATAAGCAAAAAGAAAAAAGCCGGAAGTGGCTCTGTGGCTCCAGTGGTAGAGCACTAGCCTTCAGCTGAAGAGCTGAGGGACAGCGCCCAGGCCCAGAGTTCAGGCCCCACGACCGGACCCCCCCCCCCAAAAAAAAAAACTACAAATATTTTTGTGAGGGTAATGTCTAAACTGTAGCCTAGATTTTTAACTTTAGTGTTCTTTTTTGTTGTTGTTGTTTTGGTGGGTGGTCCGGTCATGGGACCTGAACTCTTGGCCTGGGCGCTGTCCCTCAGCTCTTCAGCTCAAGGCTAGCACTCTACCACTTGAGTCACAGCACCACTTTCGGCTTTTTTCTTTTTTGCTTATGTGGTGCTGAGGAATCGAACCCAGGCCTCATTCATGCAAGGCAAGCACTCTACCACTGAGCCACCTTCCCAGCCCCTAACTCAAGAATTCTTATAAATATAAATGAACACACACATTACATATCCTGAGTGTACACTGTTATAAATGTGATTGTAAGCTGGGTTGTGGTGAGATATGAGGATTGGGGTTCAAAGCCAGGCCAGGTAGGAAAGGCCCAGAGACTCTTTTCTCCAATTAACTAAAAGAAAACTGGAAATGGCACTGTGGATGAAGTGGTAGAGCATTAGCCTTGAGCTGAATAGTAGAGAGACAGCTCACAGGCCCAGAGTTCAAGTGCCAAGACCACGGCCAACAAAAAATATACATATATAAGTAAAGAAAAAATTAAAGAAATGTGATCTTAGCCACCAGTTCATTGCTAGTATAATCCCTGCTCTCACAAGATGAACATTTTTTTTCCAGTTAAATCCATGCTCTTATATCTGACTTGCTTTGGAAACAGGATTATTCTTCCATTCTACTTTCTACGAAGTTGCATGATTACCAAGCATGATTTAGAATGAGATTGGCCTCATACTTCATGTTCCACGCATGAGTCTTGCTTTCTGTATATCACTCCCATAAATCTACATACTGGAATTGGCTTTATTGTTTCAATGTTGTCTTATTTGTAGTCTTCTACATTGTATTGAACCCTTATACTTAAACACAGAACTTCTCTTTCTCCTATTATTGCTATTGTTTCCCTTACTGTTAGCTCATGTCCACTTGGGAAATAATGAACAGCACATACACTCACAAAAACAATGTTCTGAGAACCTTCTTCCCATTTAAAATTCGCTTCAATTTACAGAGAACTTACAAAGTTTGAACTCAATGTTGTCATGTATAATGTATTTATAAGCAATATAAATTTCATATTTTCTCTTTACTAAGTTTTCTCTGAAACACGTGTTACCTCAGGCCAAAGGTGTCATAGTGTGATTTCAGTGAAGCCAGAAAACGTTCATTATACCTCAAGCAGCACCATCGATTGTTACTGGAAGTAACAATCCAGTAACAAATTGTTACTGGATGTGGAAACTGACCCCAGGAGAGGAATGGAACATAGAGGAATAACAAAGTTCAAGTTTCCTTGTGCTTTCCTTTTTAGAGTACAAGAAAAGTATCCCAAGGCTTGAAGGAAACTCTGTCACTGGCTTTTTCAAGTGTGTTCTTTACTCATATAAAATTTTTCTGTAAACTTCTAGTTGAAAGTATTTCAAAAGGAAATAATGTACCATTTGAATGCCAGCATAGAACAAAAGGAAATAACGTTGATTTAAATGTGTTCTCCTGCAAAGGAACAAAGACATGGAAGTTTTAAAGTGTCGTATGGATGGATATTTCACCCCTGAGATGATTCTCTTAATGCAGGAGTCAGTTATCAATTCCTTTGGTCTGGTCCTGCGTTCTCCAGAGCAATAAGGATTCCAAAAAAGCAGATTCCAATGAGTATGATCAGCAAAATGAGCCTCTTCTCAGACCAGTACTCCTTTAGGGAGGGTCCCAAAAAATATCTGTGATTTTTATTTGCTTGTTTGTTTAGTTTGTGCTGGTTCTGGGGCTTGTACCCAGAGGCTGGATCATGTACCTGAACACTTGTCTTTCCTGCCCACCTGCCCCCAAAGCTAATGCTCTACTGCTTGAGCCAAAACTCCACTTCTGGATTTTTGGTGTTCAATTTGCTATAACAGTTTGACAGACTCTCCTTCCTGGTTTGGCTTTGAATTAAGTAATAAGAAAGCTAAGTGACATCAACTGTATAGACTTCTCTTTTGAAACAAGAAATATTAGATGAAGTTTATTGTAAAGCTAATGTTTGACAATTTTTAAATTAAATAACTCAGTACAAGTAGGTGCACTGAATCATTTTGAAATTATTTTTTCTGCTTGGGAAGATTATTGATCTTGTCCTTCTTTTTCGGGAAACTTAAGGCTATAATTGCACTTTTTGTTGGTTGTGGGGCTTGAACTCTTATCCTGGGTGCACTCCCTCAGCTGTTCAGCTCAAGTTGAGCACTCTACTGCTTAAGCTACAGCACCACTTCTGGGTTTCTAATGGTTAATTGAATTTAAGGGTCTCATGGACATTCCTGACCAGGCTGGCTTTGAACCACAATCCTCTGGTCTCCTTAATAGCTAGGATTACAGGCGTGAACCACCAGCACCCAGCTCATATTTGTGCTTACGTGCACTGAATGACACTATGTAGACAAATAATAGAAATTTGAATCAAATGATGGCATTGCAGATTTTCAGAGAATTTGAAGTAGCAATAAATATGTCCTCCTTTCCATGTTGTTTCATTAATGACTCATGAGCTATGGGACCCTTACTTTAGCATCCTCTGCCATCTTTGTAGGTGTATTTAGTATGTTCATAGAGAAATTATAGAAAGACAGATTTTTAGAAAGCAAAAAAGATAAGCTATGAAAGAACAACACAGAAGGAGATACATTTATTACACAGAAATTAAGAAGTAGCCTAAGAGATTTAGAATGCTAAAGGCAATGAGTAATAAGACTTGTTGATAACTACTTGTTCAATAACCAAAAATGGTTCTCTAAAACAATTTCTGGTATATCTTAGTTACTGTCATTTATTCATTAACTCTGGAGTTATTCCTTTTCTTCTGTGACAACTGTTAATTTGCCTCTGCCGTTTTGGTGCCAAATCTCACTTAGACTATCCTTGTCTTTGTGATTAGCAGTGACCATTTAAAAACCTGGAATCTTTGAATTTCCAGAATTAATCTTCACCTGACATCTAAGCACATTCAAGCCATTAATTGCTGTGACCTAATGAACAAAACTTTTTTTCAACACAATATCCTAATATAAGTAAAGTACATGAATTAGGGACTACTGTCACGTGTCAGTATGGTAGGAGCATTTATATATTCCAAGTATGGGTTCTTTACTTTTTATTTACTAACTAAATGTTTTTTGGTTTTTTTTTGTTGTTGTTTTGTTTTGTTTTTCTTTGCTAGTTAAAGGGCTTAAATTCAGGACTAAGGAATAATTCCTGAATTTTTTTTTTTTTGCTCAACTCTATCACTCTACCACTTGAGGCATGGCACCACTTCCAGTGTTTTTCTGTTTATGTGGTACCGAGCAATTGAACTTAGGGTTTCATGCATGCTAGGCAATCACCTTATCATGAAGCCATATTCCAAGAGCCCTAAATGACTTTCTTAATTTAACATTACATTTTCATTCCATAACTATGTACCGTAATATTGGCCAGATGCTAGAAAATGATGTGGAAAAGAATACAATAAAATAAATCCAGTAAGGCTACATGGAAAATGAATAACCCTCACAGTCTAGCAAGAGTACAGAGGGCTTAACTCATGGAGATGTACCAACACGATGAGTGAGACAGCTCCTGACCCAGTGCCAACCTCCAGAATGAGTAGGTGATCTTGGGTTCCAGCCACCTGGGGACATTGGGCCACCTCCTACAGCACCCATTCAACCAGCTCCTGAGGGAGAGAGAGAGACAGAGAGAGAAAGAGAGAGAGAGAGAGAGAGAGAGAGAGAGAGAGAGAGAGAGAGAGAGAGAGAGCCAGACACAGACAGACAGACAGACAGACAGACAGACGGACGGACAGACGGACGGACAGACGGACAGAGAGACAGACAGACAGACAGAGAGAGAAAACCAGAATTAGAGTTAAATCTGGTGCCAGTGGCTTAGAACTCTAATACTGACTAAACAGGAAGCTGAGATATGAGGATCATGGTTCATAGATAGCCCACGACTCAAAAGAAGTGGACTTCCCACCACAAGAAGTGGATGGAATAGCACCCATTGTCCTAGGGAGCATATTAGAGAAGTCAGGCCGAGCTTCCTGTGAACTTGAGGTCATAAGTAGGTCACTTGGCTTCTCTGTGCCTCTGTTTCCCCAGCTGCAAAACTGAACAAAGTGAAGGATCTCCTTCCTCATGGGGATAGTGTAATAATGAAAGAGAGCCATGTTTCGGTTCATAATCCCACACCTGTTCAATGATTAATAACAGGCCCCACCTGATCCCTTTCTGGTATCTTTCTGTCATATACTCACAGAATTGCCAAAACCTTATCTGAAGGCTGCTCCCTCTCTGCCTAGACATTCTCCAGAGATCTCTCTGTATAAATCCCTTGTTTCCTCACAACTATCCTGTGAGGATAATGAGGTCCAATGGTTGAAGCCCTACCAAGAGCTTCACGTGTGGTCAAGAATCCACTTCTATGGACTGAGTTTGGGATAATCCTTCTAAACCAACTACTGAGCATGGTGCCACAAGTCTACCATCCCAACTACAGAGGACCAGGCTTGGTGGAGCATATCTTTCAGAGGAGTACAGCGATCCAGCCCAGCCTGAGCATATATTTAGTTTCTATCTCAGAAATGCTCAAGACAGAAAGATGGATCATCAGAGCCGGGGAGAGGAAAAAACTAGGGGGTTCATGGTGCCCCCAGAAGGATGTTTGACCAGGGTTGAGTTGGTGTTGGGGTGGCTACTCACCTGTGATGCTGAGAAAAGCTGTTGCCAGCTGCTCCAAGTGGAGCAGCAGAGATGGCAGCAGCAATGCGGACATATGGGCCCAGAGCAGAAGACTAGGGGCAGGGACCAGGTCGGGGATTTAGGACGGCTGGCAGCACACCAGTGCCTGAGTTTTGAAACCAAGCACCGCATGAAGGGAGGGAAGGGGACTGGTGGGGTAGGGGCGTTAATTTCCTACTATACTCCAAAGTCACCTCAAGTCTCTTCTGCAACACTCAGCCACCTCTACCTTCCTCAACTACTGGTAGTGGTGTAGAGTAACAGGGAATAAATGTGTTACCTGGCAGCAATGGAATGTGGGTGTGGGCAGCATTCTTGTATCCCATTGGTCAGAAAGAAACAAGAAAGAATGGTGGTGTGGCCAGAATCTTGTGAAGCAAGGAGAATGGGTGAGTGTCAACAGGCCATCCTGGTGCAATTTGAGCTGGCAGGATGTTCCCAGGACCTAAGAATGAGCCCCAGGAGTTAACAAAATAAAAACAGATTCACATGCAGATGGCAGTATGCTAATAAATATATATCTTTATGGAGTGCCAGAGATGTCTATACATTATTCAGTTATATAGACTATATTCCTACCAATTCCTCAGTATTCATTATGTGTCCATGTAATTAATGTTATTGTTTAAATCCTTAAATTATTAATGAAAGCACTCAGTGTCCTGAAATTATTGTGTTCCTGTAAGTAATAATATTCTTTTAATGATTCATAAATATTAAATAAAATCAACTAACCTTCTTAAATGATGCTGTTTAATTTTATAGGATCATCATGCACAATGAACTCATTCAACTGTGACACTGGCAAAATTCCAGTGTTATTCCATTGGTTGGGAACCAGTTTCTTAGTATCTCTTGCCACTGGTTGCTGTCAGGACGGGGATTCGAAATGAGGTCCTATGTTGCCACATGGGCCTATGGCTTCCCTGATAGTCTGTCAGCCTTCAGCAATGCAAGGTGAAGTACCATTTGCAACAGTGTCGTTCAGAACCAGAAGGGTCACTGTGCAAAGGAATAAAACATAAAAGGCCATATTTTTTCTGTGCATTGTCTTCCCTGCAAAACCTAGGGTTCTAGGATCACAGGAGCACCTGCGTGTCCAGTGGCTTCACCCCATACTAGGGTGATCGAAGCTGAGGCAGACTTGCCAAGACCTGAGTTCAAGTCCTTTGCTGAGAAAAAAATTAGCTCCCTGACTTGCAATTCACACAGTTTATTCTTACAGGCTTTGGATTTGAAATCAGGATCTGGGTAAATCTGCAGCAATGTGGATAAAATGGAAGATCACCTTACATGAAGATAAAAAGTCAGGCCTGTTCACGAGTCCTGAATTCAAGACCTAGCCCTGAAATACATACTATTTATATATATTGTAAACACAGGATTTATACTTACTTATGGATGTTCAGTCCATACATGTTTGGTGTGGTTGTTCCTTGTATCTTTTGTTTTATTCATTTATTTACCATTGATTTTACTATGATGAAACCCATTCTGTTTATTACATTGATGACAACCTATCACAGAACATCTAGATTTGTAGAAATGTTCTCCATCATGCCTGACCCCCAGGATTCTCAGAGAAAAGGGAAAAAAGTTTCAAACTCTCCTTCTTACTCCATGATCCACTTGTTGGTAGTGCTGGGATCTGACCTCAGTGCAGAGCAAAACCAATTGGCCCATCAGTCAAGGTGATCATATGAACCAGTGAGCAACTAAGTTGTGTGGCCAATCCCAGAATCTGACATTGATCCCCAGGATGGTCCACTATAGTCATAAATTCATAATTTAAACATAGGATCTATAATGACAAATACGTGTGGACAGCATCTTGTGTTCAGTGCAATTATTCTCCTTATTTTGTCTCTATTTCATGGAGGTATTGTGTATTTTAATAAGTTTGGTGAAAGGTATAACTGTGCTGACATGGATAACAACTTGTTCCCATGGTTATAGGGTTGTCTATGCATTCTCCATCGTATTAGAGACCTAGGACTTTTACAGGAGAGGATAAAAGGCACAACGACTGGCTTCTGACATCAGGATGAATCTTTTGTCAGTGCTGGGATTTGAGCTCAGGTCTGGGTAACTCTAACTCTGTTGCACTGTGGGGGAAGGGGAAGCTCACCATTTTTGAAGACTAGAATGTCAGGCCTGATGCAGGGCATGATTTGAAGCCCCAGCACTGGACAAAATAGCAAGTCCACCTTTTTTAAATATAGGATTTCTCTTTAACTACAGATGTGGTATGCATCTTGCATTCAGTGTACTTATTCTTTCTATTTTGTGTCTTATTCATGGATGTATTGTGTATTTTATTGCATATGGTGACAGAAATAACTGTGCTGACATGGATGACAACCTATTCCTTTGGCTAAGAGTTGCCTATATAGCATTCTCCATCCTCAATGAGACCCAGGACATTCACAGGACAGGAAAACATGTGCCACCATAAGCTTCTGACATGAGAATGAATCTTTTGGTAGTGCAGGAATTTGAACTCAAAGCCTAGCAGGCCCAATTGGTGAATGGGTCATGGTGAGCACACCAGGCTGTGAGCCACTAAGGAACTAGGCCATTCCTGGGACCTGAGATGGAGCACTGGTGGGGGCCAATATAGTCATAAACTCATAATTAAATAGAGGATCTATATTTCCAAACATGGGTGGGTGGCATCTTGCCTTTGTTGTAGTCTTTCTCTTTGTTTTGTGTCTTGTTCATTGATGTATTGTGTATTTCCTTGAGTATAGGATGACAGATATAACTGTGGTGAACTGGATGGCAACCAATTCCCATGAGTATAGAGTTGCGTATACATTCTCGTTCCTAGCTGAGACACAGAACTTTCACAGTACAGGAAAACAGGTGCAATGACTGGCTTCTCACATCAGGGTGAATTTTTGTCAGTGCTATGATTCCATCTTGGGGCCTAGGAGGCCCAACTGCCCAATGGGTCCACATGATTACACTCGACTGTGAGCCACTAAGGAGCTGAGCCATTCCCAGGAACTGAGATCGAGCCCCAGGAAGGCCAAAATAGTCCTCAATTATCATTGAAACCTGGGATGTATATTCACATCCGTGTGTGGACTGCATCGTGCATTGAGTGTAGTTATTCTCTTTATTTTGTATGCTATTCATGGGTGTATTATGTATTTTCTTGTTTATATGATGACAGGTATAATTGGGCTGACATGGATAACTTATTCCCATGACTACAGGGTGGCCCATGCATTCTTCACCCTTGCTGAGATCCAGGACTTGCACAGGAAAGAAAACAGGTGCAATGATTGACTTCTGACATCAAGATGAATCTTTTGGCAGGGCGGGGAATCTGAACTCGAGACCTAGCAGGACCAAGTGGTGAATGGGTCCACATGAGCACACCAGCGAGCACACCAGCCTTTGAGCCACGAAGGAGGTAAGCCATTCCAAGGACCTACAAATGAGCCTCCGCCCACAAGGGGAGAGCGGGTAGCACAACAGTCATCCATTCATATAAGGTGAAGTTAGTATGCAAATAAGTACACATTTGTATAGAATAGGAGAATGGTAACCTGTGGTGGAATCCAATCTATGTGACTACCGATTCTTGCATCTTTCCTGATGCCTCCATTTCATGACTGTGATGATTATTGTCCTGCTTCATCAACTGTTCTGTACAAATAATCGATACCCCATGAGTCTTGCCTATCATTTCCTACTTACATCATGCACAAATTACTCATTCACGGATGAGATCGATTACATTCCATGACTCATCCCAGGTTCACAAACGAGTATCTCAGGATCTCCCGCAGTTCCCTCCTCATAGGGGAGCTGAATTCAAACCTCAGGCCTGGAAAAGATCCTCCTTATATACTTTATTTTTTGGTCCACTCGTGGGCCTGAACTCTGGGCCTGGGTGCTGTCCCTCAGCTCTGCACACCAAGGCTAGTGCTCTACCACTTGAGACACAGCGCCATTGCCGGCTTTTTTTTCTGCTTATGTGGTGCTGAGGAATCGGGCCCAGGGCCTCATGCATGCAAGGCAAGAGCTCTACCATTGTGCCACCTTCCCAGCCCTCCTTATATATATTTTCAAAGTGATTTATACTTCCGTACAGATGTTCAGTCCATATTGTATTTGGTGTGGTTATTTATTTTATTTCTTGTTTCATTCATTTATTTATAATTTATTTTATTGACTCTGATGACACCTATACCATTTATTACATTGTTCACATCTTATCACAAAACATCCAGATGTTAGATGTCTTCTCCATCATGCCTGGCAGTCCCAGGATCTGAACTTAGTGCCTAGGAGGCCCAACTCATGATTGAGTGAGTTTGAGCATGGTAGCCTCTAGCCAATGAAGATGTCAGGTGGTTCCCAGGCTCTGAAATCGACCCACAGGTTTGGCCAAAAAGCGATACATGGATAGGCAGACGGAGGTAAACAAATAAATATATATTGGTAAAGAGTTCCATGGCCGTCTATCTATGATAGAAGGACACCTACTATGTTCCTACCAACTCTTAGGTATTTATTATACGACCATTGAAGGAATATTATTCTTTTCACACATAATAAACTACTAATGAAGATCAATCAGCACTCTAGGATTATTGCATACAATATTAGAGTAGGCCCATGCATAAACTACTCTTTAAATCGGTATTCCTATGAATAGAAATGAGTCTCTTGTGATCTCCTGTTATTGGTGTCAGGACTAGGATTTGAACACAGAGCCTATGTTGACAGGTTGGCCTATGGCTTCACTGATGGCCCACAAGCCACCAGCAATGGCAGGTCAGGTCCACTTTGCAGCTTTGTCATTCAGACCCAGGATGGTCACAGTGCAAAGAAAAAAAAAAAATAAAACCCAAGCTCTCTGCAGCTCACCATTTTGGTGCTTTTCAACTTTGTTTTCTTCCTGAAAGGCCTCTGGCCCAAGGATCTCATGATCGGCTATGGGTCCAATGAGTAGACCCCAGCCAAGTGAGATCGAAGCTGAAGCAGAGTTTCCACGACCTGAGTTCAAGTCCCATGCTTGGCCAAAAAAATAGAAAACAAGAACATATAAAAAATTAACTATTTAACTAAATTTTAAAAAATGAAGCTCCCTGGTTTGGAATTTTTGCCAGTTTTCTTTCCTAGCCTGGGATTTGAACTCAGGGTCTTGGTAAATCTGTAGCAATGTGAGCAAAGAGTTGCCATTCCTTGAGTTCAAACCCCGTGCCAACCAAAAATGAAAAACTAAGTCTCTGACTTCGGCAGGGGGAGGTAGTTGTGGAGATGGGAGGGAAGGGATGGTAGGGGGAAAACACAATAGGAGTAAACAATGCTCAATAGGAAATGTACTCATTACCCTGCTCCTGGAACTGTAACCCCTCTGTAGAACATTTTTACAATAAAAAACAACAAAAAAAGACACAATGTACTTTTCAGAGAAGCACTTTGCAGGTAAGGGAAGGATGTTTGAATAGCTGTACAAAACTCTACACTGCGTTTTTTAAGTTCAGTATGGAACTGAATAAACATAACTGCTTCCATTAAAAAAATTAAGTCACTGTCGTGGAACTGGAGCCAGTATTTCTGCCATTGCTAGTTTTTGAGCTCACCGTCCAGGTACCTCTTTTGCATCATGGGTGAATGCGTAGCTCACTGTCCTTGAGGGAAAGAAATTCAGGATAGAGTTCTAGAGTTCCCAGGACCCGAATGAAAGCCCTGCAAAGGAAGAAATATTTCTATACATGTTTAATACATAATATATACTTATATATGCATGTTAATTTCATATTATGATTTTTATTATTGATTTTGTATTTTGTTTTTCTTTGATTAATTTTTGATATTGTATTTAGTATTATTATACACATAATATTATATTTTGCACAGCTATTATAAAATTATACACAATAATTTAGGGCATTGACTCATTTTAATTAACATTTTATTAAGTGTTGAAACATGATACATAATTAAGTGCAGCATTTGTCACAGTCTTCACATGTTTACAGTCTCTCCCAAGTATGAGCTTTGAGTTCAAGCCCCAAGACTGGCAAAAAAATTGAGTCTGGTGAGACATATTATACTGGAACTCAGAGGAGGGATGAGGTTATAGGTAAGACAGAGGGTAGAGGGCAGGTGCTCGTGGCTCACAACTGTAATCTACTCAGGAGTATGAGATCTGAAGATCCCAATTGCAAGCAGGAAAGTCAATATGAGAATTTTTTTCCAATTAAACACCCAAAAAGTTACAAGTACAGCTGTGGTTCAAGTAGTACACTGCTAGCCTGGAGGATAGGATAGCATCCAGGCCCTGAATTCAAACCCCTGGACAGGCATACACACACACACACACACACACACACACACACACACACACACACACACACACACACACACACACACCAATATAGAGCATTTAGCAGTCGGCCTGCACAAGTTCCATCTCTAGCAACTCAATATTAAAAAAAAAAAGATGGAGAAGGGAAGAAATGACTTGCTCCAGGAAGTGATATACCCAGTGACAAAATTCCACAGTAGTTCTAATATGTTGGTAC
>NW_024872073.1:0-25512 GCF_019054845.1 Dipodomys spectabilis
ATGTGGTGCTGAGGAATCGAACCCAGGGCCTCATGCATGCAAGGCATGCACTCTACCACTGAGCCACCTTCTCAGCCCTCAATTAACTACTTTTAAGGATTTTTAATTACTTTTTTAATTTTTATTATTTGTTTTATTGTAAAAATACTGTATAGAAGGGTTAAAGTTATATGAGCAAGGTAATGAGTACATTTCTTATCAAGCATTATTATCTCCTTCTTTGTTTTCCCCCTACCATCCCTTCCCTCCCATCTCCACAACTACATGCCCCCCACTCCCCTTTGCCTAAATTGTAAAGTTTGTTTTTCTTTTTTTTCCTTTTATATTTTATTTTATTTTTATTGTGAAAATACTGTACAGAGGGGTTACAATTACATAGGCAAGATAATGAGTATATTTCTTATCAAACATTGCAGCTTCCTCCTTTGTTTCCCCTTCCCATCCTTTTCCATCCTCCCCTCGACCCCCCATCCAATCCTCCCCCCCTCCCTACCCCTGCACTCCCCCTCCAAACGAAAGATGTAAAGTTCATTTTTCGGCATAATGGCTTGTACATCTCATTGTTGCAATGGTTCTACCTGTATAGTATGGGGGTTCCTCAAAAGACTCCACATAGAGCTCCCCTATGACGCAGCAGTCCCACTTTTGGCCATTTACCCAAATGTTTACAAACAAGACCACACTAAAGCTCCCAACATGAATATGTTTATTGCAGCACTATTTACTATAGCTAAGATATGGAACCAACCCAAATGCCCCTCAGTAGATGAATGATTTAAGTAAATGTGGTATATATACACAATGGAATTCTTTGCCTCCATCAGAAAGAATGACATTGATCCATTTGTTAGGAAATGGAAAGGCTTGGAAAAAATTATATTAAGTGAAGTAAGCCAGGCCCAAAGAAACACAGGTCCCATGGTTTCCCTTATTTGAAATATCTAATATATGTCTGAGTCAAGCAAAAAATGTCAGATAAGGTGATGTTAGAGAAATGAACCCCAAGATATGTATTCAAATGTTTGTTTTTTCTTTCATGCGATTGTCTCTAATACATTTATAAGATTATTTCTTGGTTGCTTTGTATATCCCTCCCACACAGTATAACCACTGCTTTCACTGTATTTGATGTAGGCATAATTTGTGGAGGGGAAGGGGAAAAACAAATAATTTTAAGGATTTTTATTTTTTGGTTTATCATGTTTCCTTTCTATCCCTCGTCTTCTCCCACTCTATCCTTTTCTTCTCTAAATATCATTTCTTTATACTTACATAATTTTTAAGTGTTTAACTTTTTAAATTTAAATTATTGTGTTTACATTCTTTATTGTTTTTTTTTCTTTTATCTCTCTCCTATCATCTGTCCAATCCATTTCCCTCTCTGAGATTATCCTTGGTTAAATTCACTCTCCTGTAAACTCTCTGGATCCCACTAATCCTATTTTCCCTACATTTATCCCTAAACATAATAATTTCTGGCTTGCCAAATCCTTCTTTGCTGTTTTTAGCCCATTAATCCATAGTTGTTGATGTTGAATAGATTGTATCTGTTCAACAAGATTGTACCTGCAGCCATTTTGACCATGCGACTACAGGACTCCAGTTAATGCTTGCCTTAAAATAGTGTTCTAGCACAAAATTAGTGTTACTTTCATACCAAATTGGGAGAGCAAGCTGGAAAAACACAAGACAAATGGCAAGTCCGTGTATCTCAACTCCCACTCTTGATAATCAGGTGACAGATCAGTTAATGAATAATCCAGAGGAGAGTTCCCAGAAAGGTGTACAAACACTTTTGGTAAACATGGTGAATGAAAAGATTGAAAACCTGCAAAGGACTCAGTGTGAATGTGATATGGAAGGAGAGGAGGCAAACCAAAGATTAATACAGGACTCTGGTGATTGTGAGGAAGCTGTGCAAAGATTAATACACGAATTGGGTGAGCAAGTTGAGAAGAGTCAAAGAGAAATACAGGAATTGTTAAGCAGTCTGAAAATTAACAAAGAGAAAGAGAGGAATTGCATGAGCAGGGGGAGAACAGTCAAAGAGAATTACAGGAATTGAGAGAACGATAGGGAACTAATCAAAGGGAAATCCATGAATTGCAAGAGAGGGATGACAATAGAAAAAAATCAATAGAGAAATTTATAGAAACCATAAGGAGACAGCTGATAGAATTCAGGGAGACCACAACCGAATGCTAAATGGAGCCCAACAGAAGGAATGGGAGTGCAAAAAACCATAATCAATCAACTGAGTTATTTGAGAATAAACACTGAACAGCAAATTAAGGAAGTAAAGAAGTTCATAAAAGATCTAAAACAAGGCTCCAAAAAGAATTTGAAGCCATCAAAGCTGACCAATTAGGAGGAAAAGAAATAAAAAAACAAAGTAGAAAGTCTTGACAGTAGGTTAGATCATGCAGGAAATCGAATCTGGGGGGTTGAAGACAGCATAGATATTATGGAGAAAGAACACAATTATACAAGAAAAATCCAAGAAATATGACAGATCTATGAAATATTTGAAAGGCACCTTCAGAAGTCCTAATCTGAGAATTATGGGTGTAGAGGAGCACCTAGAAACAGAAGTTAATGGTCTAGGAAATTTGTTTAACAGGATCCTAGCAGAGAACTTCACAAACATGGAAAAAGTTAGGCCTATTCATATA
Organism: Dipodomys spectabilis; assembly: GCF_019054845.1. Taxonomy (NCBI): domain Eukaryota; kingdom Metazoa; phylum Chordata; class Mammalia; order Rodentia; family Heteromyidae; genus Dipodomys; species Dipodomys spectabilis. Next base: position 2,673 of record NW_024872073.1, read on the forward strand.
CAAAAAGCTTTCAGTACTCCAAATAGACCAGATCAGAATAGGACATCCCACCGTCACATTATAATCCACACGGGATCAACTCAGACCAAGGAAAAGATCCTTAAAGCTGTCAAGGAGAATAGATCAATCACCTATGAAGGGAAAACAATTAGAAAAACTTCAGATTTCTCAGCAGCGACAATTAAACCAAGAAGAGCCTGGAATGATGTATGCCATGGCCTAAAGAAAAACAACTATCAACCAAGAATACTGTACCCAGCTAAACTCTCCCAGCGAAACTATGGGAGACTGCTCTCCAATTAACTATCAAAAATAGCTGGTAGTTGAGGTGTGGCTTAACTGGTACAATATTAGCCCTTAGCAAAAGAAGCTCATGGTTAATGCCCAGGCCTTAAGTTTAAGAAGGAGGACTAGAGTTCCAGGAAGATGGTGGAGGAGAAGCTGGAATCTGAACAAGCTCTTGCATAGAAAAAAGTTTCAGAGTTCCAGTGAACAGTCCCAAGCCAGAGAATCACAACAAGTGTGCCAATACAGGACAGAGAGTTAGTCAAGAGAGGGGAAGCCAAACAGACACATCTGAGCGCCTGCCAGCAGCTGCCGCTGGGTTGGCAGGGTCGCGGTGGCGACCACCGCCGCGGGGACATACCTGAGACACAGTCCGGGATGAAGGAGCCAGACACAGCGGACGAGCGGATTCTACTCAACACCAGCAAGAACGGACAAGGAGCAGGCAACTTCATCCTGCACTTTGCAGACCAGAGACGACCCAGGATCCAAGACTCGGCGTGAGTAGAAGCCCAACTTCCTCACTCCTTCTCAGGAAGCAGAGGAGGGAAGGCCACCCCTCCCCCCCCCCAGCACCGGTGATCTCCATCTTGGATACCGACAAAGCCTGGAGGAGCAGCTAGCTCCAGCTCAGGCCTTGGAATAAAACGAGTCATTTAGCAGGTCACAAGAACTTAACGGCGAAGTGACCTCACAGACTCAGTTGCATCCAGGGAAAAGTCACCCAGCTCAGGCGCCAGCCATTGGAGTGGCTCTCCTCACTGGGTAACCAGAGCCAGAGGCTGCCCCTCCCTCTAGCAGCCACCACAATCAATTGAAAAACAGAAACCCTGAGAATGGCTCCAGGCTGGGTGCTGTGAGTTTTTTTCACAAAATAGCCCCAGGGAAAAGCTACTGTTTGTTGAAAGGCCTCAACTCTACCCAGAACCTAGCCTCATCACTGCATCCCCCTCTTTTGTGATTCTCAAAGCAGATCACCCTCCCAGTAAACTAACCTGGGAGGGGGAATCTCAAAATCTTGGGTAAAGGAGAGCATTTTTCTGACTGTTCCAACAAACTGACTTAAGAAACCAATCAAGCCACAGGACCTCAAGCTGACCAGAGACTCCAACCAGACTCTGGTTACAGACAAAAGGGAGATACAGGACTCTTCCCTCCCCTCCCCAAAAAAAAAAAATCAAAGAACCTTTTTTTTTTCTGCTTCTTCTTTTCTTTTTTCTTTTTTTGTTTTGTTTTTTTTTTTTCGTTTTTTGTTACCTTATATATATAAAATTTTTTTTTCCTTTTCTAAAACTTTTACTGATCTTTAATTTTTGCCTCTTCTGAAAAAATAATTGTTTTCCAGTAACTTTTTTTTCTCCTCTTATAATTTTTATTTTAGGAATACGTGAATGTGTGTTTTCCTATCTGCTGCCTGCAGGAGTCACATCTTGCCCGTAAAAACAAACACATTTTCAATGTTAAAGGCTGGAACAAAATCTACCAAGCAAACGGCCCCCATAAACAAGCGGGAGTTGCAATCCTAATATCAGATAGAATAGACTTCAAATTAAAACTCCTGAGAAGAGATAAAGAAGGTCGCTACATACTAATTAAAGGATCTCTCCTTCAGGAGGATATTACAATTCTACATATCTATTCGCCAAACAATGGAGCACCCAAATTTATCAAAGAAACACTACTTTCCCTCAAATCCCATATAGATCCAAAGACATTAATTGTTGGGGATTTTAACACACCACTCTCCTCACTAGATAGATCAACTCGGCAAAAAGTCAACAGAGAAACCGCAGATCTAAACAGCTGCATAGATCAACTAGACTTAACAGACATCTACCGAACATTTCACTCAGCAGCATCAGAATACACGTTTTTCTCAGCAACACATGGAATGTTTTCTAAAATAGACCACATTTTAGGCCACAAAGCAAACTTGTCTAAATTCAGAAACATTGAAGTTATACCTTGCATTCTCTCTGACCACAAGGGAATAAAATTAGAACTCAACCACAAAAGCCACCAAAGAAAATCCGGTATCACATGGAGGCTGAACAAAACACTGCTGAATCATGAGTGGGTCATGGAAGAGATTAGAAAGGAAATTCTAATGTTCATGCTATTCAACAAAAATGAACACACAAAATACCAGCTCCTCTGGGACAAAACAAAGGCAGTACTCAGAGGCAAGTTTATAGCTCTGAGCTCCCACATCAACAAATTGGAGAGATCTGAAACTAACAATTTAATGACACATCTAAACCTCCTTGAAAAAGAGCAGCAAGATAAACCCCAATCCAGTAGACAGAAAGAAATAATCAAAATTAAATCAGAATTAAATGAATTAGAATCCAAAAAAACTATAGAAAGAATCAACAAAACAAAGAGTTGGTTCTTCGAAAAACTTAACAAAATTGACAGACCCTTAGCAAATCTTATCAGAAAAAGAAGAGAACACACCCAAATTAATAAACTCAGAGATGAGAATGGAAACATAACCACGGAAACAGCTAAGATTCAGAACATTATAAGGGAATACTTCTCAAAACTTTATGCTAATAAGTTTGACAACTTGACAGAAATGGACCTCTTCCTAGCAAATATTGACATGCTAAAACTAAACCAAGATGAGTTAAACTATCTTAACAGGCCCATATCAAGCATTGAAATAGAACCAGCAATAAGAGACCTCCCAGCTAAGAAAAGTCCAGGACCAGATGGTTTTACAGCGGAATTTTACAAGGCCTTCAAAGCAGAGCTCACACCAATTCTCCTCCAACTCCTCAAAGAAATTGAAAGAGAAAGCTCACTACCGAACACATTCTATGAAGCCATCATAACCCTCATCCCAAAACCAGGCAGGGACTCATCAAAGGAAGAGAACTATAGACTCATTTCTTGGATGAACATTGATGCAAAATTTTGGCCAACCGACTTCAACAATTCATCCAAAAAATCATACACCATGATCAAACAGGATTCATTTCAGGGATGCAAAGCTGGTTCAATATACGCAAATCAGTTAATATTATTCATCACATCAACAGGAGCAAGAATAAGAACCACATGGTTATCTCAACAGATGCAGAAAAAGCATTCGACAAGATCCAACACCCCTTTATGATGAAGGTTTTGGAAAAATTAGGAATCCATGGAACATTCCTCAATACAATAAAGGCTGTATATGACAAACCTACAGCCAGCATTATACTCAATGGTGAAAAACTAAAGCCATTTCCTCTTAACTCAGGAACAAGACAAGGATGCCCACTCTCTCCACTTCTCTTCAATCTAGTATTAGAATGCCTAGTTACAGCAATAAGACAAGATGCAGACATAAAGGGGATCCAAATAGGGAAAGAAGAAATAAAACTCTCCCTCTTTGCAGATGACATGATCTTGTATTTAAAGAATCCCATAGACTCCACTCCCAAATTACTCAAGCTGATTCAAAGCTTTGGCAAAGTAGCAGGTTATAAAATTAACCCCCCAAAATCAATGGCTTTTCTGTATGCCAACAATGAGAAAAGTGTGGCTGAAATTAGGAAAGCAACTCCATTTGTAATAGCCCCACAAAAAATAAAATACCTAGGAATTAACTTAACTAAAGAAGTGAAGGACCTCTATGATGAAAACTTTAAAATCTTGAAAAAGGAAATCAACACAGATCTTAAAAAATGTCAAAACCTCCCATGCTCCTGGATTGGAAAGATTAACATCGTGAAAATGGCAATACTTCCCAAGGCTATCGACAAATTCAACGCAATACCTATCAAAATTCCACCCTCATTGTTCAAGGAAATAGAAGAGGCAATCCAAAAATTCATATGGAACAATAAAAGACCCCGAATAGCAAAAACGCTCCTCAACGGAAAGAACACTGCTGGAGGAATATCAATACCAAATTTCAAACTCTACTATAAAGCCATAGTAATCAAAAAAGCTTGGTATTGGCACAAGAACAGACCTCAGGACCAATGGAATAGAATTGAAATCCCAGAAATGAACCTACAGACCTATAGCCATCTAATCTTCAATAAGGGAGCTAAAACAATAGAATGGAAGAAAGACAGCCTCTTCAGTAAATGGTGCTGGCAAAACTGGTTAACTACATGTAGAAAACTAAACCTAGATCCTTATATATCACTCTGCACCAGAATCAACTCCAAATGGATCAAAGACCTTGAACTCAAAGCAGACACTCTGAAAACATTACAGGATGGAATAGGAGAAACCCTGGGTCTCCTTGGCTCAGGCCGAAATTTTCTGAATAGAGACCCGGAAACACAACAAATCAAAGAAAGGTTGGACAAATGAGATTGCATAAGTTTGCAGAGCTTCTGCAGGGCAAATGACATAGCTAGCAAGATCAATAGAAAGCCCACGGATTGGGAGAAGATCTTTTCTAGCCACACAACGGATAAGGGTCTCTGATCTAAAATATACTTGAAACTCAAAAAATTAAACCACCCAAAACAAATCCTCAAAGAAACAACTGCCCAATAAGTAAGTGGGCAAAAGACTTAAAGAGTAGCTTCTCTGAAGAAGAAAGAAGGATGGCCAATAGACACATGAAGAAATGTTCAACATCCCTAGGGACAAAAGAAATGCAAATCAAAACAACATTGAGATATCACCTCACTCCAGTTAGAACAGCAAAAATCAAGAACTCTAACAACAACAGATGCTGGAGGGGATGTGGACAGAAAGGAACCTTACTTCATTGTTGGTGGGAATGTAAACTTGTTCAACCACTTTGGAAAGCAGTATGGAGGTTCCTCAAAAGACTTCACATAGAACTCCCCTATGACCCAGCAATCCTACTTTTGGGCATTTACCCTAATGTTTACAAAAAAGACCACACTAAAGCTACCAGCACAACTATGTTTATTGCAGCATTATTTACCATAGTTAATATCTGAAACCAACCCAGATGCCCCTCAGTAGATGAATGGATCAAGAAAATGTGGTATATATACACAATGGAATTCTCTGCCTCCATCAGAAAGAATGACATTTCCCCATTTGTTAGGAAATGGAAAGGCTTGGAAAAAATTATATTAAGTGAAGTAAGCCAGGCCCAAAGAAACATAGGTCCCATGGTTTCCCTTATTTTCAATATCTAGTATAGGTATGAGTCAAGCGGAAAAAGTCAGAGAACGTGATGTTAGGAAAATGAACCCTCAAATATGTATTTTAATGTTTTTGTTTCTTTCACGCATTTATAAGATTATTTCTTTGTTGGTTGTATGTCCCTCCCCCACAGTGTAACCCCCGCTTTCACTATATTTGATGTCAGTATAACATGTGGAGGAGACGGGGACAAACAAGTCGTTTAAGGATTCAGGTGGACCTGTTGCAACAATGAGAAGTACAAATTGTCATGTCAAAACCAGCTTTACAATGTCGGTGTGGGGGGGGAGGGGGGGTATGATTGGGTGGGGCAGAGGGGGGAGGCTGGGAAGGGAGGTGAAGGGTAAACAAAGGAGGAGGCTGCGATGCTTGGTAAGAAATGTATGCATTATCCTGCCCTTGTAATTGTAACCCCTCTGTACAGTATGTTCTCAAATAAAATAAAATAAAATTAAAAAAAAAAAAAGTAGGACTAGCACAGAAGATAATGGCATTCGATTGTACTTAAATTATATTTTATCAATTGTTTTAGAATACATATTCATGCATTCTCATTTTAAATGATGTAATCTAGGCTCATTATTTTTATATAATATATATTTATATTATATATATTATACTGTAGAAATTGGCATTTGTCCATGACAAATAAACCAAGTGGAGTATAACCCCGTTCAGACATTTCCAGCAGCAACAAGGGAAAGAAACTGGAATTCAAAAAGTGAAAACGATACTGGGCAAGGAGACCCACACTAAGTACGTTCTTTCACCCCACACTTCCAAAAAAATAATCCCAAAACTTTCAAGGCATCTGTGCTTAAACGGACATTACAATTTCCACAATGTGGGCTACTCTAGATGAAATGGGTCTTACATAGGTTGGAGCAGTGCCAGACTCTAAGTCTGAGGAGTTCCTTGATGCATAGGGAAATTTCTCTCCCAACTGTGGCAGCTAACATGAGTTTCTACTTTAAAATCACTGTTAGCCTCTTGAAACATTGTGAGACCAATCAGATAACAGAAATACATTGGGAAGGATTACATACTTTCACATTTTAATTCTTAGTTATGATAATGTAATTGAGGTTAGGAGATTACATTGTTTTTGCTTATATTTTTGCTTAACAGATATGATTTGCTGACTGGAAATTACTCTTTCTCCTTAAAATTTAGAATATCTCCCATCTTGCCTTCAAAAGGTATTCACAGACACTAAACTGATTCTTGAACAATTTCCACTGCTCTAATATATACACAGAATAAAACACCAAAATCCTGTATCAATTGAGATTTTTCAAAATGTAACAATTGCCTAGAAAGTTCCAAATTCCTTGTTTGAACTCTTATGCAGTTTTTGGTTATTTGGTTCTGAATTTTGCCTATTCTTTAAAGGTTTTTGTTTTGTTTTCTTTTTTTCCCCTTTTGGTCGTGTGGCTTTAACTCACACCTAGGACACTGTCTGTGAACATTTGCTGGGCTCTACTTGCCTTTCCTTAAGTATTTCTTCAGCTTACTAGTGAAATGTTTCCTTAAATATTTCTTAGAGCATGTTACATTGCCTCCTTTTCTCATCAAAGAGATGTTGGGTTGTGGTGATCAGAATGAATGTGGGTAGAAGAGTGAAGTTTACTCTAGGTTTATGTTGATGTGAAGCTTGCTTCTTTGCCCCAAATCAGTCTGCTTTTTTCTTTCTGTTTTGCATGTACTACTCTGTATTTGAATTCTTACCTCCTTGATCCTGAAAGTTCCTCTCAGTAACTCTATGCTACATGAATAGGGGACCTCAGACTTGTCTTCCAGACCTTATCCATTAGAATGTGGAATAAATCTTTGTGTGTGTGTGTGTGTTCGGTGGTGGGGCATGAAATCTGGGCTTGGACGCTGTCCATGCCCTCTTCAGCTCAAGGCGAGTGCTCTACCAATTGAGCCACAGTGCCACTTCTGGTTTTCTAGTGGTTTATTGGAGATAAGAGACTCAAGGACTGTCCTGCCTAAGCTGGCTTTGAATCGGGATTGTCAGATCTCAACCTCCTGAGTAGCTAGGATTACAGGCATGAGCCACTGGCACCCGGCTGGAATAAATCTTTTTTCTTCCTCCATCATATGTGAGATCCTATGCTTGTCTCTTAAAGATTTATTGTGATTTTGGAGGATACTTTACACACAACCTGAATTGGGAGGATTGGAGAGGAAACATTCATGGCTGATATTCAGTCCTCAAGTGTATGAGTTCTCTCTGCCTCTTTTGTGTACTTGAGCCATTCCTCATAAAAATGGAGATCTCAGGGCATATTTGGATGTATGTATTTCCACGTGAGAGTCCTGATAATAATGTAAAGTAAAAAAATACTAGTTTCTTTCTGTAAGAGCAAATTCGTGAGAGGCAAGCAGAATAGGATATCAAGTGAAAACTGGAGTGCTTTTAAGATTTGCTGTATAATGTAGTTTCCATTGTTCAAGGTTACATTTTTGGTACATTGAATTCTAAGTATTTTTCTACTAGTGTAAAGAGAACTTACTCCCTACATTATTCTTAATTGTTCATTGCTCACAAATGTAAATCCAATTATTTTTAAACACACATTATAACCTATTCATTGAACTTAGTTATTGAACATAATTTTTAGTGAATTCTTGTAATTTTCTAAATAAAAAATAAGGTGAGATTTGGGAGCCAGTGACTGCTACCTCTAATTCTCGCTTCTCAGGAGGTTTATTTCTGAGGATTGAAGTTGGAAGCCAGCCTGGACAAAGAAGTATGTAAGACTCTTGAAATTATTACCTCCAATTAACCATCAAAAAACCAGAGGTGGAGCTACAGCTCAAGGGAGAGAATTCTAGCCTTGAGTAAAAATCACAGGGACAGAACACAATCCCTGAGTTCTAGGCCCAGAATGGCACAAATAGAAGATAATGTTATCTGCACAAAAGGTAATTACACTCCTTCCTATCAACAGAGATATGGACATTACTATTGTCAAATTGATTTCCTTGCACTCCAGTTCCTGCAAATTACAAATGGTGAGAGTAGATATGGTTGTTGCTGACTTTAGGAGATAACTACATGTGGTTTCATCATTCAGTAGGATATTGGCTTTCAACTCTTCTTTTTGAAAAACACAAATTTTTTAATATATTTAAATTATACAGGGGAGTCTCATGGTGACATTTTAATGCAAGAATATAATTTACTTCATTGACCTCACTCAATCATAATTCCTCATCCACTCTCTTTCCTAAAATAATTTTAACCTATTTCATTGAACTGTTCTTGTAAATGCTTCTATAGAATTTTTATAGAAAGAGAATAAACATAGCTAATATTGTTTACCTGTACTAGAATAAAATAATGAAACATGTCCAAACTATTTTATATCATGATGAAGGGAGGGTGATGTACTGAATAGAATACATTATAAACATAAATGAAAATATCATATTGAAATCCTACATATATAAGTAATGTAAACATTTTCTTTTGTTCCTGTTTGTTACCTTTTGTATTTCTCCTCTAGGCTTCTTCTCTACCACTTGAATAACATTATTTTGATTAATCTAGTAGAGATTATTTTGGATTTATCTATCTAGGTTGGTTTTAATCCCTGATCTTTAGATCCTACCCTACTGACAAACTAGTATTACAGGCATGAGCCACCAGCATATAGGTATGCCTCTGGGGTCATCTTCCAACAGCTCTATTTCATTATTATTATTATTATTATAGTCCTTTAAATCTGAAATCTGTCTATTAAATCTGACATCGGGCTTCTCTCCCAATAGGTATTTTTTTCCGTTGTGGTCACAATTACTGTCTATTTGCATATCTGATCATTGTTAATAAAATAGTACACCTAAACTGTCAAAGAATAACAACTGTGGACAGGGTTTGTTTATTTCTCTGGTTACATAAACTTAGACTCTTATAGAAAAGTCTGCTTTTCTATACAGCTGTTCTAATGGACAAACATGGGTATGCACACTGGCTTTTCAGGCTTTGCCTAGCAAGGTGTTGCTTCTTTGGCCTTCAGCACACTGAGAAGTTCCACTAATACTAGCTGATTCGTGTCTGGTTTGTGAGAGGAATATGGGAGCTTAAGAAGATGAGATATACCTGTTCCCAACCTTGGGAGGCAAAAATCTGTACAATTACAACTATAGGGAGGAGAAGCCTCCGTGCCTCTCTCCTACTGGTCTTTGAAATTTCTGTCCTTTGAAGAGGGATGATATAAATGGTTAGTAATGTGAAGAAATGCTGTGCTTAAAAAAATATGTTCTTTAAACATAAACAAAAAAGCTCTCAAAAAAACTCAGATATCTTACTAACCTTTAGTGTTTTCTCCATTTGCTGTCTATCCTTACGCTATTTCCAGACTGTAATTGGTAGTTGTTATATTTTTTAAACATTAGGGTATGCTGCATGCATTTTATCAGCTCCACAATCACCACTACTAAACTACTGCTGCACTTTTTCTTTCCTCCTACCTTAACTTGGAAGTGCAAGTCTGAGTCATTCCAGGAGCAACAAGTCTGAGGAGAACATGTCTGATTTTGGAACTTCATATACCTGAGAACCTATAATGTTCCTTTAACTCTTGCTATTCTGAGATAAGCTCCCTGGTCTATTTCTTAAATGTGATTTTCTGTCCTCTAGTCCTACAGAGTACATGACACTGAATGAAAGACTTCGTTATAATGGATGAATAAATGTTTGAAATGATATTACTTAAGTGGAAACTTAGAGGGTCTGGTGAAAATGGAGCTAGAACTGGTACAATGGTTTCCTAAGGTCCCAATGGAATAATCTGTTTTATACTCAAGGTGTTTTTCTAATTACAGTACACGGGCGCGCGCGCACACACACACACACACACACACACACACACACACACACACACAAAATAGTCTAAAAGTGAAAGAAAAACAAGAATGAAAATGATAGATGGGCTGTGAAAGAACAGTTAGCTAAATTTGGAGACAAATGAAGTTAACAACTCTGATGGTTAATCTTGAGGATAAACTTAATTGGGATTGATTTGATTGGTTTTGGATGCACCCAGCTAATAAGTAAAGCACAATTCTGGGTGTGTTTGGAGGATTTCCATAGCAGACTAACTGAAGCAGATATCCCTTCTGCACAATAGTGGCACCATCCCATAGACTGTCTTTCCATATGGAATTAAAGAAGAGAAATGAGACTCCTCCCATTTAGGCACTCCTTTTCCCTCTCTTATCCCTTCCCTCGCTCCATGTCCACCATGTTCTGCTCTGCCATGATTGCCTGAAATCTATGGCACTGAGCAAAATAAATTCCTAATCTATTTCTGTCAAGTATTTTGTCATAGCAACAAAAAAATACATGATTAACATACAACTGATTCTTCCACTTCAACTTCTTGTTGTATTGATTAATTGATTGATTTAGCCATACTTGGATCTGGAACTCATTGGCTAAGCAGTATCCCTGAGACTAATTGTGCTCAATCAAGAGTAGTGCTCTACCCCTTGAACAACAATGCCATTTCCAGCTTTTTCTGAGTACTTTATTAGACTTAAGAGTCTTATATACTTCCATGTCCAGGGTGGGTTGATCTACCATCCACAGATCTAAGCCTCCTAAGTAGCTAGTATTACAGGCTTGAGGTGCTGGGGCCTTGCCACATTCCACCCCTTCTTCCTTCTTCTTGGTTTTTCCTCCTCTCCCCTCACAACCTTCCTCCTCCACACCATGCTAAATAAGTATAGGCTTTACCACTGAACTGCACACCCAGCTATAGGCTGCCATCTTTACTCAATGAAATAAACAGCTGACGTCAATGTGTTGCTGACTATATGCTAGGCACCAACCAACTTTTTTCTTTGTGAATTTGGTAATAAACCTTTAAGATAGGTAATCATTATCTTAGTCTTACAGTCCAGGCCACTGTAATATAACCAATGATTTGCCAGTTCCAAGATCTCAAAACTTAAATATTGGCCCAACAATCATCTCAATCCAACTTCAGTAGTGAAGATGAGACTCAAATCCAGGCACGCTCCTAACTAGACAGAGCCATGTACTTAATCACACCTGTACTTGTGGGCGTCTTTGGTTCCTTGCTACAGGAATGTGAGTGTAGGGGATAACAAGGCCCCACACAAATGGAGTAGTATTTGAGGGTGAGCTTTGCAATTGGACAGACCAAGATAAAAGACCCAGCTCCAGAATTTACTAGCATGTGACATCATATACAAGTCATTTCAATTTGTTTGCCTCTGTTTCTATATCAGGAAAATGGGGATAATCAGAACCCCCTCCTTCATAAAGGAGCAGGTTGCCAGCAAGGTGTAATTGGCTCACACCTGAAATCCTAGCTACTAAAAAGGCTGAGATCAGAGGATCAAGGTTCAAGGCCAGTCTGAGCAGTAAAGTCTATGATACTTTTATTTCCAATTAATCACCAGAAAACCAAAAGTAGTGTAGTAATTCAAAATGGTAGAATGCTAGCCTTAAGCAGAACTCAGGTACAGCGCCTGGGACCCAAGTTCAAGCCGGAGAACCAAAACCAACAACAACAAAGAGCAAGTTCCAATCATTTGTTTTAGATAGTACATTAAGACTGAAATCTAAGGATCGAGGTTCAAAGCCAGCCCAGTCAGCTAAATCTGAGAGTTTTATCTCCAATTAACCTACAGAGAGCCAGAAGTACAGATGTGGCTCAAATTATAGAGGGCCAGTTACAGGTAACCACTCACTGCCTTTGCTCCAACCTGACATAAGGCCAGCACAAATGGCCCAACAGCAGATATTTGTTGGTGGGAAACTGAACCAGTGACCTTTATAAGGGGCCTTGCATCCTGCTAGATTTTCTTGTCCAAGCCCTCTCTGGCTGGGAAAATAACCATAGCCTAAAATGTGTCATATGAACCAGTTATAATTGTACACTTCAGTGGCTTTAAGTATATTCACATTTTCATGCACCCTCACTGATACCAACCTGTAGAACTTTCTCAGAATCCAACCTGAAATTAAGTACTTATTAAACAGCATCATTCATCCATCCCTTTCCCCAGTCTCAGGAAACCCACCATTCTACTTCCTGTGTCACAATTTGATTGTTGCAGATCTCCTGTGAGTGAAGTCATGATATTCTAGTGACTGATGGTCATGGTGTGTATGTGTATGTTCATGTGTGTGTATTCATACTCATACACATACCAGTCTTATTTCTTATACTCAGGTCCTGGGCACTATTCCTGGGATTTTTTGCTTAAGGCTAGCACTCTGCCACTTGTACCATAATTCCTCGTCAGTTTTCTGAGGTAGTTAATTGGAGATGAGTCTCATAAAGCTTGAATCCTCAGCTCTAAGCTTCCTAAGTAGCTAGCATTATAGTCATGAGCCAATAACACGTGCTAGAGACGGTGAATTTTAACACATTAGTTCTGCTATCATGAGGTGCCTCATCTTTAGTCAAACAGGGTAAATGTTGCTATGAAAATATTTTTGGATATGATTACAATTTTAATAACATGGGTAAATTTAAATAGATAAATTTAAATAATTTTAAACTTTGAGTAAAGAATATTTATTACAGGCTGGGAATGTAGCTTAGTGTTAGAGTGCTTGCCTAACATGCATGAAGCCCTGGGCTTGATTCCTCAGTACCACATGAAAAAAAGCTAGAAGTCACGTTGTGTTTCAAGTGGTAGACCACTGGCCTTGAGCAAAAGAAGCTCATGCACAGTGCCCAGGCCCTGAGTTCACACCCCAGGACTGGCAAAAAACAAAACAAAGCAAAGCAAAAAAAAAGTTGATTACCTTTCCTAAATAGAATGGGCTTTATCCAATGATTTGATGAATTTCAGAATTTGAGAATACTCAAATTCTCACACTTAGCTGCAGTATAGATATTCTGAGTCTCCATCAACAGGCTGAATGATGCAAAAATTTTCATTTGCTTGAGCTATCAGGCCTGATATCCCCCAATCATCATATACACATGTTTTTATACATACATGCATATGTATATGTGTGGACACATTATACATATACATATACATATACATATACACCAAAGTTTATACTGGGGGGGACTTGAACTCAGGGTTTAGACACTTTTCCCTAGCTAATTCTGCTTGAGAATAGTACTGTACCTATTGAGACACACCTCCAGGTCCATGTTTTTGTTGGTGTGTAGGAGATACTCTGGGGTATGAGCCGTTTTTGTTGTTGTTGTTTGGTGCCAGTACAAGAGCTTGAACTCAAGACCTGGGCGCTGTCCCTTACCTCTTTCTCTCACAACTAGCACACTACAAATTGCGCTACAGCTCCATTTCAGGCATTTTAGTGGTTAATTGGAGATCATGCCTGTAAACCATGATCCTCAGTTTCCTCCTGAGTAACTAAGATTACAAGCATGAAATACCAACACCTGCTTCAGATAGTATTCTTATGGTCATACTATTTTCATTTTGAGCTGTGTGGCTCTAGTCAATGGCTTAATCTCTCTGAATACCATTTCCTGATATGTGAAATGAAGATTAAGAAAGCACATTAATAATAATAAATACTCTATGGGGTAGGTATAGACATTTGATGGGGTAAAAATAAAATAAATGAAACCTTCATTTCTCAATACAGCAGTTGGTAGTAATCAATATTTATTATATGTCATTGTTATTATTTTTCCTGTCCTGTCCTGTTATTATTTGTCCTTGATTTGAGAAGTCTTATAAGATGCAGGGCAGAGAAGAGAAGTCCCACTGCAGCCTCTTCCCTGCCCCCATCTCATTGGTTCCCTTTGAGGTCACTAGCCATGATAAATGTCCCAGCCCTATAGTTTATAACTTGCTCCCAGATTTAAATTTGTCTTTAATCACTGGTGCTCTGTCTTTGATTTTGATGAAAATGGCTAAATACTGCTGGTGCCAATGGGGAGATAGCAGCCCATTCTATATTCATATTTGAAGACTCCCCCAGACAATAGGACGAGAGAGAGAGAGAGAGAGAGAGAGAGAGAGAGAGAGAGAGAGAGAGAGAGAGAGAGAGAGAGAGAGGGAGAGGGAGAGGGAGAGGGAGAGGGAGAGAGAGAGAAAGTTGCTCCACAAAGCTATTTAGTCTACTAATCATGGTGCTGGCAGAGTCTGTGCTGGACTAGGACTGCCAAATGGGGTAGAGAGACCCACCCTAAAGCCATTGTAGGGGCTCCCTTTCTTTTCCTGGAGTGCTGGTGATATAGGTGTTTTTTTACATCTTTCCAGGCTACCAGAAGATAATAGCATAGGAGAAGGATTAGAGTGGGCATGTCACAGAAAGGATTAGATTCCAGGGAATGGATATCCATCTCTTCCTCTTCTTGCAATGAGAGGTCCTTGATGTTCTCAGTTTCCTAGACTTGTCACGTGAAGCAAAGGCTAGCTCTTCCTTCCCAAGGCCCAGGGAGGATTCAGTAGGCCTTTACTAAAGCACAACATGGGCTCTGTAAGGGGAATCTGACATTCAGCACTAGCCATAGATGTGTGGTTAAAAAACTGTGCCTCCTGGTTCTGTGTAGGTTCCCAGATATCTAGCAGTTTCTATTTCACTCAACTCTTGAACTAGTTCGTTGCTTCCTTCCCTTCTTCCTTTCCTTTCTCTTATCCTCTCTCTCTCTCTTTTGTCAGTCTTTGGACTTAACACAGGGCCTGTCGCTGAGCTTTTTTGCTCAAAGCTAGCTCTGTACCACTTTGAGACACAGTTCCACTAATGGTTTACTTGGTAGGATTACATATCTGAGCTACTAATACCGTAATTATTCCCTCCCTCCTTCCTTCTCCTCCTGCCCCCACTACCTTTCTTTTTTCTTTCTCTTTCTTTCATTTTGTGCTTTCCTAGGGCCTGAACTGAGGGCCTGGACACGGTTTCTGAGCTCTTCATTCAAGGCTAAAATTCTACCACGTGGGCCACAGCACAACTTCCAGAGTCTTACAGTCTTTCCTGCCCAGGCTGACTTTGAACTGCAATCTTCAGATCGCAGCCTCTTCACCAGCTAGGATTAAAAGTGCGAGTCATAAACACCTGGCTTAGTTGTCCTTCTCAAGAACTTTCACCTCAGGCAGAGCAGTTAGTGCTGTGCTGAAACACCAGCCAGAAACTGTAATAAGGAAATACATGTCTCAACTGGCCTAGGATCAAACATTATTAAAATCAATTCATACTGAGGAAACTAGGTAAGACAGGCTAACCCATAAGGGTGAAGAATCTATGCCTTATGCAAATGGTTTACATCTAGACTACTAGTTACTGAGAAGGCTGAGATCTAAGGACCATGATTCAAAGCCAGCCTGGGCAGAAATGTCAGTGAGACTCTTATCTCCAATGAAGAACTAACGACCAAGAAATGGAGCTGTGGCTCAAGTGGTATAGTGTGCCAAACGTGAGAATCAGAGCTAAGAAACAGCACCCAGAAGTTCAAACCCTAGAATTGGTGCACATACACACACACACACACACACACACACACACACACACACACACACACACACATACAGCACAGCACAGCACAGAATGCCTGTAGCCTGTTTTGTCTTTTGGGCCCTAGGTTTGTTGCAAGGAAAGGTACTGGCACCTGGGGCATGGATTTGGTTTTTTTTTTTTTTTGGGTCCGGTCGTGGGCCTTGAACTCTGGGCCTGGGCGCTGTGCCTCAGCTCTTCAGCTCAAGGCTAGTGCTCTACCACTTGAGCCACAGCACCACTTCCGGCTTTTTCCTTTTTGCTTATGTGGTGCTGATGAATCGAACCCAGGGCCTCATGCATGCAAGGCAAGCACTCTACCACTTAGCCACCTTCCCAGCCCTGGATTTGGGGTTTGAGGCCACTGACTCACCAGGAATTTTCCTCCTCTGTAAATAAGGAAGTAAGGATACCTGACTTATATGGTTGTTGGGAGCATTAGATGAGCTAACAAAAAGCGGTGTATGTATATTTGAGTGTGTGTGTGTGTGTGTGTGTGTGTGTGTGTGTGTGTGTGTGTGTGTGTGTGCCATTCCTAGGGCTGTCCCTGAGCATTTTTGCTCAAGTCTAGCATTCTACCCCTTGGGAAACTGGTCCACTTCCAGCTTTTTTGATATTTAATTGAAGATAAAAGTGTCATGGACTTCCTACCCAGTGCTGGCATTGAACCACAACCATCAGATTACTGGCCTCCTGAGTAGCTAGGTTTACACATGTGAACCACTGTCTTCAAACTATAATAAGGTTTAAATGCAGGGAGTTGGTGATATTCTTCAGTTCCTATATCATGGTGACCTCCACTGAAACCCCTAACATGCAACCAAATGGGATTCTTCCTTCAAGGAACCAGGATGAGTCAAAACCATCCAAGTAATGCTGCATTGACAAACAGCCTAGCCTTATTCCTACTCAAAACATAAGTTTAAGGTGAGTCAGTAGGAGCTTCTTTTCTTCCTGTGAGGGACACTCAGCTCTGACACACTTCTAAGATCACTGGCAAAGGAAATTAACTTGGACTTCACACTGATGCAATTTCTAGATAAGTTGTAATCATGTGATTTACCTAACCTTGAAATGAACAGAAATGTATGACTATCATGTGGTATGTGTCCCATGGTATAGGAAGGCAGTGATGTACATCAGCAACTACTCACAAGTGTTTTAGTCCCAGGGATGATAAGTCTCATTATCTTTTTTTTTTTTTTAATTTTTAACCTGGTAGTGCAGAGTGGGACTTGAACTCAGGGGCTGTCCCTTTGCTATTTTTACTCAAGGCTAGTGCTTTATGCCTTGAGCCACAGATCCATTTCTGGCATTTTTGGTGGTTAATTGGTTAACATTCTCACATATTTACCTGCTCAGGCTGGCTTTGAACCACAATCCCCAGTTCTTAGCCTCCTGAGTAGCTAGTATTACAAGTGTCAGCCAACAGTGCACAGCTGACACTTAAAAGTCTTTTGTTTAGTGGCCTAGGAAGGTGGCTCAGTGGTAGAGTGCTTGTTTATCATGCATGAGAAGCATATCCATATTGTGGAGTTCCTTTCAATGTGTATACTATTTTAGATAGATATGAAGATGTACTTAAGCACCATATCTTGTATAAAGGTAAGAGTTGTGTTTTTCTGGGAAGAAAGTTTTTAACTTACATTATGTAATGATGTGTGTGAGTCACCAAGTGGTCTCTACCTCTTTGTCATTCTCTTGAAATTTGCCTTGGGTTTAGTGCAATGCTCAGACCATCTCAAAAGACACATTTGGCATTTGTCAAAAATGACAAATCAAAGAGAGGTACTGGTGACTCACAGCTATAAGCCAATCATGAGGTTTGAGGTGAGAGGATTGAACTTCAAAAGCCAACCTGGGTAGGCAAATCTGAGTCTTTTATCATTAATTAACAAGGAAAACAAATGAAAAACAAAAACAGAAGGAGCCCGGCACCAGTGACTCATGCCTGTAATTCTAACTACTCAGGAGGCTGAGATCTAAGGACCACGGTTCAAAGCCAGCCCTGGCAGGAAAGTCCATGAGACTCTTATCTCCAATAAATCACTAGAAAACCGGAAGTGGCACTGTGGATCAAGCAATAAAGTGCTCACTTTGAGCTGAAAACCACAGAGATAGCGCCCAAGCTCAGAGTTCAAGCCCCATGACAGACCAAAAGCAAACAAAAAAGAAAACAAAAATATCCACAAAGAGAGATTTAGCTCACAAAGTAGAGCACCACTTGTGAGCAAAAATCAGCCAATCAAAAATATGAGCTGGGTTTAGGGATTTAGCTCCTGGAGGAGCATTTGCCTGGCAAGTACAAGTTCTTGAGTTCCATCCTACCTACTCAGGATGCAGAAATCTGAGAATGTTATTTCTAAAGCATCCCTTGCAGAATCACCAAAATGCAAGAAGTAGAGCTATCGATCAGGTAGTAGAACACTGGCCATGAGTGAAAAAAACTAAAAGAAAGAACACAGGCCCTGAGTTTAAGACCCAAGATCTGAACACACATTCCCGCGAGCGCGCGCGCACACACACACACACACACACACAAAGAAAAATTGCTAATTTAGTCCAAATGCACATACACACGTGCAAGTACTTGAGTAAGTTTCAAAGATGTAGAAACATATATGATCACTGTTTGGAATACAAAAAATACCATGTCCCATTAGTTCATAGCAGAGAAGGAAGGCATGTGTCATTTTACCCTCAGGGAACTGCTTTAGGGGACATTTTGGGCAATCCTTCCATCGGGACACCTATATACTACTGGAGAGTCAAAAGTGGCAAGTTCCTCAAGAACCAGAAATTCACATTTCACTCCATCCAAGGGACCTACAGTTCCAAGCGCATCTTTGCACTCACTCTTCAGGGAATCAACGGTACCTAAAAACGGTGAATAGGGAGAAGGAGCAGTGAGGCCCGGGTTCTCTGTGCAACTGGTTTCAAAAGGGACTTTCCTGAGTAGAGACACAAGGATAAGCAGGTGGAGGTGAGGGAGGGAAGCAAAGCTTATGAGGGTACCAGGTCTACAATAGTCACCACATCCTGGGATACAGGCATGTGCAGACAGGGTACTCCCTAGAAAGAGATCTCTGGATGAGGTCAGGGGACAAGAGAGGGCCACAGAAAAAACTGATTATAAAGTATGGAAGGTAGAAAGAAGTGTCTCATACTGGGGAACCAAGGGCCCTGGGTTCTATTTCTGACTCCACTGAGTGGACAACTCTCTAACCTCACAGCCTCAATTTACCCCACCTGGGAGAAAAGTGGGAAGAAGCACAGACTGACTGTTCAAGTGCTGCTGCTGAGGACAACTACCAGAGGAGGAGGAAGGAGAAGGAGCCCTAGATTTGAAGTAAACCCAGATTGGGGTGGGAGACTGGGAAGCAGCCTTCTGTCTGCACCATACCAAGCACTCAGCTGTCTGGCTCCTGACTCCTCAGGGTTCCATCAGGCTGCCGCTTATGGTGCAGAGCCCACAGCCCCATGATGACAGGAAGACCACCAGTAACGGAGGCATCACTTGCAGAAGATGCTCCACCTTCTGCTTCTTCAGAACCAATCAGTCCCACCGACCTTACAGCCTTGCTCCAAGCCCAGGCATGTCCACATGCTGGCAGTGGCAACAACTCAGCAAAAGGGAGTCACCCAGGCACCAGTCTCACTCCATCCCCACTTCGTGTCTGCTGTTCATAGGCTAGCAAACCAAATGCTACCGCTTAGTCAACACAGCAGGGGGGAGTAGCTGCCACCAACCCCAAAATTGGGCACTATGGAGTCCTCAGACTCAAGATTCTCCCTTCTACACTTGTTACAGAATGACTATATCTGTCGACCTTGGCCTTCTTCTGAAGTTCTAGTCTATCCACGTATTATCTGTGAGTCTGATGTCAGATATCCCCCTCCTCAACCGAAATGGTGCACCATGCTACTTCATAGCTCCCCCAACCTCCTGCCCAAGTGTGGTGAGAAAGAGTTAGAATTGGGTTGTTGAGTTTTAAGTGGTACCTTGGTGCTATTAAGCGGGGTGCGTTTTAGTGGTTCAAGTGTACCCCAGGGATCAATTCCTCCTCATAGCCTCCTCAGTGGCTGTGAGCTATCCTGGGGGTGGTGAGCTTCTCAAGTTTTGCAGATGCTGCTGGAGCCCTGTCATTGCTTCATACTCAAAGCTAACACTTTATCATTTTGAGCCACAGCTTCAGTTGTGGGTTTTGTTGCTGTTGTTGTTGATGTTGTTGTTTGTAGATAATTGGAGATAAGAATCTCAGGGACTTTCTTTCCCAAGCTGGCTTCCCATCTTGATCCTCAGCTCCCAGCCTTCTGAGGAGCTAGGATAAAAGCCCTGAGCCATTGATGCCTAGTTAATCTCTTCTTTTAAATTTGATAATTTTTGCTTTCTTTTGATTTCTTATTCTATCAAATTATGTGTGCAATACCTTTTCCACACACTCAAGGCTCTCTATCACCCTGACCCTTGACTCTTTCCTGGAGGCTGTTCTCCAAAAGTTCCCTCGACCACTATGAACTCTGTGAGGGGCCCATATGCTAGATGTTCAGGGCAAAGGTGGTAGAGGAGTCAGAGACGCCCACAGGGATTGGGCAGGGGGAGGGCGGATACAGAAGAAAGTGAGCACTGCAGGTATGTGCAGCATCAGTGCAGGAGCGGGCAGCCCATTGGGTTGATGATGTGGGCACACCTGGAGGCAGGTGGGGCCAGCCTGGAGGCAATGGTGCTTCTGCTGCATCCATGGCTGCATTGCTGCTATTGCCTCTGCAGGGAAGGTGTGCGTTGGCTTTGCCTAGAGCCTGAGGATGAGAGGCAGCTGCTGGCTGGCCAGGACTTGCTTCCCGGCCTCTGGCTCATCCTGCAGCTGCTTGAAATTCAGATAGGCCACTCCGAGGAGGTCGGGCATATTCCCAGGCACTAGCTGTCGTGCTGAGGCCCTTGACCTGGTGGAGAAGCCGGTCCTCGGGGGCTCAACTGACAGCATGGGACTCAGGCTGCTGATTACCAGCATCTGGTGCTCGCAGGCGCTGGACAGGGCCCACAGGCCAGTCCTCAGAAGGTGGCAGCAGGATCAGGCATGGTGCGATGGGCCAAGGCTCCTGAGTCCCTGAGGACTTGCTGTCCTAGTCCCTGCTGCTGCTGGCGCCCAAGCCCGAGGAGCGCACACTGCTAGCTTAGAGGTTCTCTGCCCAGTGGCAACCCCCCCTCAGCCGTGGGGCTCCTCAAGGACTCAAGCCTGAGATGGATGCTGGGTGCCAAAGGCCTCATGTGCAGCCTGCCTCCCTTTCAACTGCAGCCACATTGAAGACTACAACACGTGCTGACTCGGCTCCACTGTGCAGCTTCAGGGATGAAGAGGTGGAACAGCGGCCCACAGACCATCTCAGTGGCTGCATTGAAGCCCAGAAGGCAGTGCCCGTGGCTCCCCATCTTGGACAAAAGAACCAGGCGTGGCAGTGGTGGCTGGGCTAGATCGGCCTAGCAAACCATTTAAGTACGATTTATTTGCGAGTACACTGTTTTCTTGATGTGTGTAAAGCATTAGTTTTGTTAGGTGAATAGGTGTACATGTCTACATTCTGACCAGATTCATCTAATTGAACATTTTTATTGATTTACTTTATTGGTATTATAAAGAGCATGTAAAGACGGATTACAATTAAATGAGTCAGGTAATGAATACATTTCCATTTGTACAGTGTCTTCTGTTTCCTCACTCTTTCCCAGCCCCTTCCTCCCATTAATTAAACATTTAGGGAATTCTCTAAAGGAAACATGGACTAATGTAAAATAAAATCTTTATGACAGTAGAGGCTTAACCCAATCACATTTATTTTTTTGTAGAATAGAGAAATCTATTTTCTGCAATGAAGAAACAGCCATGAGCTATCCTTGGAGACTGGAGGGAAGTTGCTGAGCAACCTAACCTGGGCACTAAGGAGAAGATCAATTGGCCTGAAAGGATGC
The DNA here is from genome assembly GCF_019054845.1 of Dipodomys spectabilis. Classification (NCBI taxonomy): domain Eukaryota; kingdom Metazoa; phylum Chordata; class Mammalia; order Rodentia; family Heteromyidae; genus Dipodomys; species Dipodomys spectabilis. Next base: position 24,527 of record NW_024872073.1, read on the forward strand.
CTGAAAGAAGGCAGAGCTGCAGCTACGTGAGATGATCAAGCAGGTCCAGAGCATTGTAGAGGTGACATACTTACTTCCCTACTGGTGATATTCACATGCCATACATAGCTTTATTTGCTGTATAAAAGAAAGGAAAGTTTAAAAAAAATTTAGAGAATTTTCCAATGAAAAGGCAAGCCTTACTAACATTTATGTTGTGGTCAATAATAAAGAATGAAAAAAGGTTCAGTATAAATAAAGTACTGTGAAGATACTCTTTTATGAATCATGAAATTTGGTCCATGGAGCACAAATCTAACTTTATATGTTTTACAGTCCTGGGATATAATACATACAGTGATACTGAAGTTTTCTGCTATCATTAGAAAAGGTACCTTTCCACACTGTGAAATCCTACATGATTTTGCACTAATTAAGGAGTAAAGTGTCTTATTCTATTTCATTAAAGAAAAATAATTGTTTTGTTTGGCCCCAAATGGCAAGTTATTCTCAATGATCATGAACTATTTTGAACCTAATAAAGCTGTTTTGAATTTGAGTTCATTTTTTTTCTGCCAGTTCTTCTGGGACATGAACTCAGTGACTGGGAGCTGCCCTGTAGCTTTATAACTCTTGGCTAACATTCTACTGCTTGAGCTACAGCTACAGTTTTATTTTTTCAGGTTTGTTTTTCACTGGTTGAGATAAGAGACTCATGGACATTTTTGCACCAAATGGCTTCAAACCATAATCCTCAAATCTCAGCCTCCTGAGTGCTTGGATTACAAGTGTGAACCATCAGTGTGTGACTTTTGTTTTGCTATTTCATAGTAAATTTTCTCAAATGAGCCTAGAAAATGTATCAATTTGTGCTTCTATGAATGAGTGAATGCATTTATTTCTTCTGTGAAGTTTCACAAACTAAAGAAGATTTAAGGGTCTTTTTTTCAGACCTGAGAAGCAAACTAAGGTCCTGACACTTGCCAGCAAGTGCTCTTCCATTTAGC
>NW_024872074.1:0-28526 GCF_019054845.1 Dipodomys spectabilis
TTAGCATTTATTTTATGGGCTGTGAGTGCACCTATAACATTTATTACATTTATTCCAATCTATTCCATAGCATGTAGCTTTGCAGATATATTATGTACATCATACCTGACACCCAGTACTTGCACAGAAAAGGAAAACAGGTGTCACACATGGAATCTTACACCAGGAAGAAACTTTTGGCAATGATGGAAACTAGACTAAGGGCCAAGGAGGCCCAATTCATGAATGGGTGAGTGTCATCATGGCAGCCGCTAGCCCATTCAACTGCCAAGTGGATCCCAGTGTCTGGGATCAAGCCCCAGGTTTGGCCAAAATAGCAATAACTCTCTATGCAGATGATGGTATATAAATACATATAAATTTAGATATTTAGATACTGTTAGAAATGTCTATCTGGTATTCAATGATATATACTACATTCCGATGGATTCTCAGGTCTTCAGTGAGGATTCCATTTAATCAATGGTATTCTTTTAATGCAAAATAAACTATGAATTTTAATCAATCTGTGTCCTGTGATTATTGGGTCTAATTTTATGCTAGACTGATTCATGAACTACTCATCCAACCATGACATTGATCACATTCCTTTGGTGCTCCTAGGGACAGGCAATAATTTTGTAGCCTCTCCAGCCCTTTGTAAGTGTCATAATCGGGATTCAAACTCAGGGCCTAGGTGTCCAGGTTGGCCTATGGCTTCGCTGACAGCCCGACAGCCTTCAGCAATGCCAGGTGAACTACAGGTTGCAGCCGTGTCACTTGGACACGGGAATGGTCACCATGAAAGGAAGGGAAACCCGAGAAACTACTGACCATCCGCAGTTCACAGCTTTTTTTCAATGCCATTTTCATTTTGATTTCGTCAGCCCCCAAGGCCTAGGATCCTAGGATGGGCTGTGGGTCCAGAGGTTGCACCATCCCAGACTAGGGTGATGTTAGCTGAGGCAGAGTTTCCACGACCTGAGTTCAAGCCCTGTGATTGGCAAATAAATAAATAAATAAATAAATAAAACCTAAAAATATTAAAAGGACTAATGAAGCCCCCTGGCTTGGAATTTGTGCCTTTTTTTTTTTCCTGCTAGTCTTGAGGTTTGAACTCAGAGTCTGAGTTAATCTGGTGCACTGTGGGGAAAAGGGGAAGTTTACCTTCCTCGAAGATAAGAAATTCAGGACAGTTACCTAGGCCTGAATTCTAGCCCCAATCCTGGAGAACATAACATTTATAGTAATTTTTAGTATATGATTTATACTAACATCCATATGTTCAGTCCATATCGTGTTTGCTGGAGTGTTTCATTATATTTTAATATTTACTTATTTACCAATTATTTTATTGATCCTGAGTACACCTATAATATTTATTACATTTATTCCAATCTATTCCATAGCACGTAGCTTTGCAGACATACTAATACTATGTACATCATACCTGACACCCAGCATTTGCACAGAAAAGGAAAACAGGTGTCACACTTGGAATCTTACTGCAAGATGAAATTTTTGGCAATGCTGGGACCTGAACTGAGGGCCAAAGAGGCTCAATTCATGAATGGCTGAGTGTCAGCATGGCAGCCTCTAGCCCATTCAGCTGCCAAGTGAATCCCAGGACCTGGGATGGAGCCACAGGTTTGGCCAAAAGAGCAATACCTTTCTATGCAGACAGTGGTATACAGATAAATATACATTTAGGTATTTACATACTGCCAGTGGTGTCTATCTTGTATTAAATGACATATACTGTGTTCCTACGGATTCTCAGGTCTTTAGTGAGGACTCCATTTAATGAATAGTATTCTTTTAATGCATAATAAACTATGAATTAAAATCAATTTGTGTTCTGTGATTATTAGGTCTAATTTTATGCTAGACTGATTTATGAACTATTCAACCAATCATCCAAACATAACATTGATCACATTCCTCTGGTGTTCCTAGGGACAGACAAGAGTTTCTTAGGCTCTCCAGCCCTTTATACTGGCATGACCGGGATTCAAACTCAGGGCCTATGTGTCCAGGTTGGCCTATGACTTCGTTAACAGCCTGCCAGCCTTCAGCAATGCTAGGTGACATACAGGTTGCAGCCTTGTCATTTGGACCCAGGATGGCCACCATGCAAGTAAGGAAAATCAAGAAACCGCCATCCGTCCACAGTTTGTGACTTTTTTTCACTGCCGTTTTCATTTTGTTTTCCTGTCAGCCCCCGAGGCCTGGGATCCCAAGATGGGTTATGGGTCCAGATATTGCACCATCCCAGCCTAGGGTGATATTAGTAGAGGCAGAGTTGCCACGACCTGAGTTCAATCCCTGTGCTTGGCAATAAATAATGAATGAATGAATGAGTGAATGAATAAATAAATGAAATAATTTTAAAATATTAAAAATAGTCGGGCACCAAAGGCTCACGCCTGTAATCTTAGCTACTCAGGAGGCTGAGATCTGAAAATCGCGGTTCAAAGCCAACCCGAGGAGGAAAGTCCTTGAGACGCTTATCTCCATTAAACCAATATAAAACCCGAAATAGCGAAGTAGTGCTGTAGTTCAAGTGGTAGAGTGCTCGCCTTGAGCTGAAGAGCCCAAGGACATCTTCCAAGGCCAGAGTTCAAGTCCCATGAAATATATGTATATATATTACTAATGAAGCTCCCTGGCTTGGAATTCATGCCTTTTTTTTTTCTGCCAGGCCTGGGAATTGAACTCGGAGACTGGGTAACTCTAATGCACTGTTGGGGACAGAGAAACTTACCCGCTTTGAACACAAGCAATTCAGGCCTGTTCCCTAGGCCTGAATTCAATCCCCAGCCCTGTTAAAGTAATATTCATCCACATTTGAAATAATGATTAATATCTACATACTTATGCTTATTGCATATTGCTTTGAGTATATTTATTTTAGTTTTTGTATTATTCATTCCTTCATTATTTTTGTTGACTATTATTATACTTATATGTTAAATTGATTACCTCTTCTGAGAACTATACAGATTTACATATGCATTATATATCTTACTTCAGATCCAGGACATTCACAGAAATTCTATAGTAGATCATCCCATGCATAGAAAAACAGAATGAATACATCAACCAAAGTCTAATTTATCCATAGGTACCCCAGTGGCTCACATCTGTAATCCCAGCTACTCAGAGGTGAGAAGTGGAAGACTAAGTTTCAAAGCCAATCCAAGCAGAAAAGCCTGAGAGATGTCATCTCCAATTAACTGGCCAAAAACCAGGCAACAGGGATGGCTGAATTGGTAGAAAATCAGCTATGAAAAACAAAGCCAAGAAAGAGCAAGCTGAGTTCAAGTGCAGGGAGAGGGGGTTTGGGGCATAAAGGGGAGAGAACGCCTCCAAAAACAGAGAACAAAGAACAGTACACAAATCCCACCTAATTTAGGGTACCAAACAAAGGGAAAAAAAGATCAAGTTTTTGCAGTTGTATAACTTTACATGATCACATATGTTCTTAGGTACACTTCAAAGCTATGTTTCTACTAATATATATGTATATGTTAATAATGTATATGTTGTGTATATATATTAATAATGTATATATATATGTGAATAAGCTAAGAAACCAGCCAATGAATAAATACTTCTGAATTAGTGCCTTAACCATGGCATTATAAATTATTTGTACTAAAAGTATATTCCAAGTTTCTTTCTTCAGAATCAATCTTTAAGACATTTGTTCATGTGCCAGGCACATGAGGCCCATGCCTATGATCCTAGTTACTCAGGAGGCAGAGATCTGAGGATGGTGGTTCAAGGCCTGCTCTGGCAGGAAAGGCCGTGAAACTCTTATCTCCATTAAACCACTAGAAAACTGGAAGTGGTGCTGTAACTCAAGCAGTAGATTGCACGCCTTTGGTCTGAAGAGCACAGGGATAAAGCCCAAGCCAAGAGTTCAAGCCCCACCACCGAAGAAAGAAGTTTGTTCATACAAAATTCTAACGTTCTAAGCTTTAGGAAATTTTTCTTCCAGGGTCTTATGCTCTTTAGGCAACTACTCCACTGCTGGGCTACATCCCAGTCTCAATGTTTTTGTTTTTAATTTTACAATCCAGTTTATTCCCAAAATGCTTAAAAGTTCCTACTCTCCTCACACAAGTGAGTTTTTATCCACAAACCCAACCTTTTGTGGTATGAAGACACCTAGTGTATTTCGTGGTAGGCACTGAGGAAAACTCACACAAATTGCAGACAGTTTATAATTACAAAAGTAACTCTGAATAGAAAAAACATCAGTTGCCAGGTGCCGATGACTCAAGCCTGTAATCCTACCTACTCAGGAGGCTAAGATCTGAGGGTCACAGTTAAAAGCCAGCCCAGGCAAGAAAGTCCATGAGACTCTTATCTCCAATAAACCACTAGAAAACCAGAAGTGGTGCTGAGGCTCAAGAGGTAGAGTGCTCGCCTTGATCTGAAGAGTGCAGGGACAGCGCCCAAGCCCAGAGTTCAAGCCCCAGGACCAACCGAAAAAAAAAAAAGAAATAACATCAACTCTCCCAACCTTCTAGGGAGAAATAATGTCCTCATTTTCATTCTCACCCTTCATGGCAGATGACCAAAATAGAAACACCAATGTGCTATGCTAAAATGTAAAAGTTTAAACCCCTTTTTTGAAAAACTCTCATGTTTTAAAATCAAAATGTATCAAATAAAGGCAAAGTGAACTTTAAAAAAATATTAAAAATGCTAATGAAGCTCCCTGGCTTGGAATGTGTGACATTTTTTGTCTGCAAGGCCTGGGATTTGAACTTGGTGTCCAGGTACCTCTGTTGCACTGTGGGGGAAGGGGAAGCTCACTGTGCTTGAAGACCAGAAAGTCAGGCCTGTTCCCTAGGCCTGAATTCAGGCCCTAGCCCTGTAAAACATACTCCTTATATACATTTTAAAGATAGGATTGAACTTCTATACAGATGTTCATTCTATATTATGTTTGGTGTGGTTATTCATTGTATTTTTTGTTTTATTCATTTATTTGACATTAATTTTATTGACTGTGATGATACCTAACCATGTATTATATACCTAACCATGTATACCTAACATCCTATCACATAGCATTTAGATTTGTAGACTTGTTATCCATCATGCCTGACACCCAGCACTCTCACAGAAACGAAAAACAGATGTCACACTTGGCTTCTAACTCCAGGATGAAATTTTTGTCAGGAGGTGAGATCGAGCATCAGGGGTGACCAAAATAGCCATAGATGGATAGGCAGGTGGTAGTATATCAATAAATTTGTATTATTACAGAGTGCCATAGCCATGTATCTAGTATTCAATGACATCTACTACATTCCTACCAAGTCTTTGGTATTTGTTATGCCTCAATTGAAGGAATATTATTCTTTTTGTGCCTAATTAATCATTAATCAAATTCAATATGCATTCTAGGATTATTGTGTCTAATTTGAGACTAGACCGCTGCACGGACTACTCATTCAATCATGAGTTGGATACCACTCCATCTGAACTTCTATGAATGGGCAGGAGTCTCTTGGGATCTTCTGCCATTGGTAGGTGTCAGGACGGGGATTTGAACTCAGGCATTCTGTTGTGTGGTTGGCCTATGGCTTTTCTGACAGCCAGCCAGCCTTCAACAATGACAGGTCACCTGTGTGTTGAAGCCATGTCATTCAGACCTATGATGGTCACCGTGCAAGGAACCAAAGCCAAGAAACCACCTACCATGTGCGGCTCGCGGCTTTTTTTTTTTTTTTTTTTGGTGCCATTTTCATTTTGTTTTCCTGTCAGACCTCAAGTCTTAGGATTCCAGGATCAGCTTTGGTTCCGGAGCGTAGTGTGATAGAAGCTTAGGCAGAGCTGCCATGATCTGAGTTCAAGCCACATGCATGGCCAAAAAAAAAAAAAGAAAAGAAAAGAAAAAAGAAAAAAAAATAAGACAACTAAAAAAAGTAAAAAAAAAAAATTACTTAACTCCCTGGTTTGCAATTCGTGGTATTTTTTTCTGCCAGGCCTGGAATTTGAACTCAAGGTCAGGGTAAATATGCAGCACTGTGGGGGAAGGAGAATCTCACCATGCTTGAAGAGAAAAAGTCAGGACTCTTCCCTAGGCCTGAATTCAAGCCTCAGTCCTCGAAAACATACTCTTTATATAGATTTTAAAGATAGGATTTATACTTCCATACAGATATTCAGTCCATATCATGTTTGATGTGGTTATTCATTTTATTTCTTGTTTTATTCATTTATTTACCATATATTTTATTGACTCTGATGACACCAATACCATTTATTACATTGTTTACATCCTATCACATAGCATCTAGATTGGCTGATGGGGTCTCCATTATGCCTGACACCCAGGACTCTCCCAGAAAAGGAAAACATGTGTCACACTCAGCTTCTTACTCCAAGATTAAATTTTTGGCAGTGCTGGGATCTGAAGTCAGTGTCTAGCAGGCCCAATTCATGAATGGGTGAGTGTGAGCGTGGCAGCAGCTAGACAATGAAACTGTCAGGTGGTTCCCACATACTGAGATCGAGTCCCAGGTCTGGCCAAAACAGCAATATATGAATAGCCAGATGGTGGTATACAAATAAATATATATTGGTAAAGAGTGCCAGAGCTGTCTATCTATGACTGAATGACCTCTACTACATTCCGACCAACTCTTAGGTATTTATTATACTGCCATTGAAGGAATATTATTCTTTCCATGCTGAATAAACTATTAATTAAGATCAATCAGGGGCTCGGAAGGTGGCTCAGTGGTAGAGCGCTCGTCTTGCATGCATGAGGCCTGAATTTGATTCCTCAGCACCACATAAGCAGAAAAAAGAAAAACCTGGAAGTGGTGCTGTGGCTCAATGGGTAGAGTGCTAGCCTTGAGAGAAGAGCTGAAGGACATTGCCCAGGCCCAGTTTTCAGGCTCCATGACTGGACGCCCCCCATCCCCCAAAAAAAGATCCATCAGCATCCTTGGATTATTGCATCCAATTTTAGACTTGAGTGATGCACAAACTACTCTCTCAATCGAGTCTCTTGTGATCTCCTGCCATTGGTAGTTGTCAGGACTGGAATTTGAAAATGTTGACAGGTCGGCCTGTAGCTTTCCTGATAGTCCACCAGTCTTCAGCTATGGCAGGTCAGGTCCACTTTGCAACTGAGTCACCATGTAAAGAAAAAAAAAAGCAAAACCTCCATTCCTCTGCAGCTTGTGACTTTTTGTGCTATCCCACTTTTTATTTCGTCCTGCAAGCCCTCTGGGCCTAGGATCCCAGGACTGGCTGTGGGTCTGGTAGCTGCACCCCAGCCTAGGGTGATTAAAGCTGAGACAGAGTTTCCACGCCCCGAGTTCAATCCCCATGGCTGGCAAAAGCAAAAAGAATAAATATAAAATTAATTAATTATTTAACTAAATAAAAAAAATCTCCCTGGTTTGAAATATCTGCTAATTTTCTTTCCTAGCCTGGGATTTGAACTCAGGGTCTTGGTATATCTGTAGCAATGTCAGGGAAGGTTCAGAATTGCCAATACTTGAGTTCAAACCCCATGCCAAGCCAAAAATAAAAAATTAAGTCACTGACCTTGGCACGGGGAGCAATTGTGGAGATTGGAGGGAAGGGATGGTAGGAGGAAAACAAAGGAGGAAGCAACAATGCTCAGTAGGAAATGTACTCATTACCTTGTTCATGTAACTGTAACTCTCAGTACAACATTTTTACAATTAAAAATGTGCAAAAAAACCCAAAAAAATATAATGCTCAGAGAAGCATTTGGGGCGTAAGGGAAAGATGTCTAAATAGCTGTACAAAATTCTACACTGCTTTGCTTTTAATGCTCAGTATGGAACTGAATAAACATAACTCCTTCCATTAAAAAAAAATCAAGTCACTGTCTTGGAACTGGGCCAGTATTTCTGCCATTGCTGGGATTTGATTGCATTGCCCAGTAACTCTTTTGCAACAAGGGTGAAGGTGAAGCTCACTCTACTTGAGGAAAAGAAATTCAGGCTAGAGTTCCCAGGAACTAAATGAAGGCCCTGCAATGGAAAAAATATTTCCATGCATGTGTAATATATGATATATACTTACATATGTATATTTATTACATATTATTATTTTTATTATTGATTTTGTATTTATTTGATTCATTTATTGTTTATTGTATTTAGTGTTATTGTACACATATTTTACATGTTGTACATGTATCATAAAAATATACAAAATAAATTAGGACATTGACTCATTTTTCATTAATATTATATTACGTGTTGAAACAAAATACATAATTAAATGGAGGTATTTGTCACAGTCTTAAGATGTTTAGAATCTGTCCCCAGTATGAGCCTTTTCTTACTTATCTATGGACATCTTCCTATAGGGATTTCTTTACATAATTTATACTCAGAAGCCTTTTCTTGAGGATAGGCAAATTGAGGGATAAAATTGCAAGGGTGGGGTTAAAATGTGGCTTAGTGGTAAAGAGCTCGCTCAGCATGCATGAATGCCAAGATTTGAATTCTCAGAGCCACATACTCAGAAAAAGCCAGAAGCTGTGGAGTGGCTCAAGTGGTACAGTGCTAGGCTTGAGAAAAAGAAGCTCAGAGACAGTACCCAGGCCCTAAGTTCAAGCCCCAGGACTGTCAAAAACAATAGGCTAGATGCCAGTGGCTCACTCCTGGAAACCTAGCTTCTCAGGAGGCTGAGATTTGAATACCACAGTTCAAAGACAGCCTACACAAGGAAAGCCTGTTAGACTCTTATCTCCAATGAACCACCAAAAGGCCTCATATGGTGCTGTGGCTCAAGTGGTAGAGTGTTCACCTTGAACTGAAGGGCTCAGGGATACTGCCCAGGCTTGATACAAGACACACAACTGGAAAAAAGTGAGGATTAATGAAAGTACTTTTTCTATTTGCTAATTATGAGAACATCCTGTGGAAAATGAACACAGATGTAACCAGAATTGGAGTCAGAGCTCAAGGTTCAAGTGAACACATCCATATACCCAGCTTCTCTGACTCTAGCATTATAACTTTGTGTCCTACAGGGTTCTGAAAGGTCCAATGTTGAAGAGATTAATATGATCCCCAAGCCCTTTGTTATAAGCAGTTGACTACTATTACAGTTCTGAAGCTAGCAGAGTACCAGTAGCTCAAGCCCATCACCCTAGCACATGAGGCTGAGGTCTCAGGCTGAAGCCAGCCAGGGCAGGAAAGTCTATGACACTCTGACTTCCACTTCTGAAAGGTCAGATGTTCAAGAGCTTCCTGTGTTTCACTTGGTGATGAGAAGTTACTCGCACTCTAAATGTTCTTATGATGTGTCTTTCCTGATTTTATAGCTCAAGAATTCTAAATGTTCTTAGAATTCTTGAGCTATAGAAGCAGGAAGGACACATCATTGACCCATCCTGGGTTCAAATGAAGTTCTCAGGATCCAAGTCTTAGCCCTGTTGGCAGGAAGAACTCTACTAAAATACTATATTTGGAGGACAGTAAACAGTTTCAAAAGACGGGCTAGGTGAAGAGACCTAGGCCTGCAGGATTACAAGGCAGAATGTACACACTCAACAGTGAAGTGAGCTGCAAAACCACTTCATTCATTCCAGGCACAGCCAGATAGGGGGAAACCTGAAATATTTGTTAGACTTACACTAGGGTCAGGCTTTTCTCAGCCTCTTCAAACAATGACTAATTAACCTTCCTCCCTCAGGTGAACCGAGCTTCAAGCTATCATTAAGTTCATAATAGTGAGCCAGTTTAGTGGGGGAGAGGGCAGGAACAGAGTAGAAACACCATGCTCTCTGGTCTTAGGGAGTGGGTTTTTGACTCTCCATCTGTCAGATTTGAAGGCCCTCTTCTACCTCTTCCAGGCCATTCTCCTTCCTTCATTCTCCCCATCATTAATGCAAATCCCCAGTCCAAGGAGAGGCAATGCCATTTCTCTTCTGCCTCCAAGCACCTGAGTTAGAACCTGGCTAACTCAGGTGTGTGCCCTCTTGGCTCTGGGGCCTTCGGATGCCTGAGAAGTGGGACAGAGATTGTCTTCTTGCTCTGTGATTGTGTGAAGGCGATGCTGGTGTCCTGGCACACTGTAAAAGGCCTCATGACAGGATTGTTCCTTTCTTTCCTTCTAACGACCAAGATCAGCTTCATTTATCATCTATCTATGTATCTCTGTAATTATGTATCTATGTATCTATCTATGTATCTATGTGTCTATCTATCTATCTATCTATCTATCTATCTATCTATCTATCTATCTATCTATCTATCTATCTATCTATCTATCTATCTATCATCAATCTACCTACCTAGGCAGCTAGGTATCTTTTTGCCAGTTCTTGGGTTGAACTCAAGGCCTGGGCACTGTCTATAGCACTCTACTACTTGAGCCACAGCATCAATTCTGGCTTTTTCTGTGTATGTGCTATTGAGAAATCAAACACAGGGCTTCTTGCATGTTAGGCACTCTCACTAATCCACATTCCCAGCCCCCTCATCTTTTCTTAATGGTAATTTTTACTTAAGCATGCTTTCATTTCACGTTTAATATTACGTTTAATTTTCTGAATACAGGTTACTACTATGAAACCTGATCTTCTCTTTCCCTGCCTCATTTGTGGCATTGGCCTCTTAATAAAATGTAAATAAAGGCTGCTAAAAGCTTAAGTGTGCATCATATAAAGACAGAGGCCAGGAACCCTAGAAGAGAAAAGAGATGCGCCTTAAGTGAAGGGAATGATGTAGTATGCACAATGAATATATCTGAAGAATAAATCAGTAAATAAAAGCAGAAGCATTACATGTGCTCTATTTACATTCAGGGAGGTAATTTACACACATAAGCAGGTAGGGCACTGATTCATAAACTTGGCCTCCCCTTTTTGAATTTTATTTTTGGCCATCCCAGGGCTTAAACTCAGGGCCCGATGCGTTCCTGAGCTGTTTTGCTCAAGGCTGAGGCTCTACCACCACCACAGCTCCAGCCATCTGGTTGTTAATTGGACATAAGCACCTCCCAGGATTTCCTGCCTGGTCTGGACTGAATCTCCCACTCAGCTTGTTCTCTTAAAGCTCGAGCTCTACCCTCTGGGCCACTGCTCCACTTCTGGTTTTCTGGTGGTTTATTGGAGATAAGAGTCTCACAGATTTTCCTGGTCGAGCTGGCTTTGGATGGCGATCTCCTGAGGAGGTTTCAAGCGGCTTTTCTCAGGGATTCGCCGAGGAGCCTCTCCACACAAACACTTAGTCTAAATCTCGGGAGGTACTAGAGAAAACAGAAACATGCAGTTGCTTCTAGTATTCTCCAGATACTTAAGGTTGGAGACACAAAACACTCATAATTATTAAATCATTTTATAGGCAAAAGGAGCAATGCAGACAGTATGAGGATCGTTCCAGCTTCGGTCCTCTCATCTTGAGACAGTAAATTCTTTTCAGCTCAATACTAAGTGACAGAACTGGCATGTCCTGTGGAATATGCTCCCAAATCCTGTGACACTCATTCTCACTTTTGGCTTCAAATCTGTGACCAGAGAAGATGAGGAGAGAAAATCCTTCTCAGAGAAAGCAGCTATAAAGAATATTGTGGTAGTTTACTTATAAATTCAAACTATTGGAATGATCCTGTTAAGAAGTCAGATTGTGCAGATTAAAAAAATGAAGAAGAAAAGTAAGGCAGGTGTAAGTGTAATCCCAGCTTCTTAAGAGGCTGAGATGTAGAGAATCTTAGTTTGAACCCAGCCAGCATAGGAAAGGACATGACATTTTTATTTCTAAGAGATCCCAGAAAAACCCAGAAGTGAGGCTGTGACTCAAGGTTAATGCACTACCCTTGAGTAAAAGGAATTCAGGTGCAACTTCTAGGCTCAATGTTCAACCCCTGGACCTGCACACCCCCAATAGAGCCAATACCTCCATGTCTTTGTGTATGTATGGATGTATTCCTATAGGCAAATCTCCAGAGTAGATATGATGAATGGCACCAAGCAAGGAATTTTTTTCAATACAATGATTTCATAACACAGAGACTACTTTTATGACAATGTATGTTCCAGGGCTCCCTTCACTGTTCCCAGTGTAGCCTGAGGGTTTCTCTGCATCCCAGGCCTGCTGGAAGAAGTCTCCCTCATTGTCTGTACAGGCAGACAAAAGGCCTCAGTCCTGTACAGCTTTGTAATAACAACTCCATCTAGGCCAATTAGATAGGATGAGTGTGGGTGGGCTCTGAAGGCCAGGAGAAAAAGGCCTCTTTGCACTACAAGCTATCTCTCTTCCCAGTGCTCTGTTTTTACAGGAAGTCTTCATTTGTGCCACCTCCCGTGGGAGTCCAAGTTCCCTGCACTTATCCTGCCTTTGTGAGACTATATTCCGGTGCTCAGATACAGTGCTCAATATAATATATAATGAAATATATAATGAAATATTACATTGCCGGCGATGATAGGCTTATGATACCTCTCCTTGGTTTTCTGGAAGCTTGAGAAATCTAAGCACATGTCTGATATAACAAAGCTTCCTGTCATCTAGGGCTGGTGAAGATCATCAGGTTCTGAAATTTTGACCTCTCCTAATTGGGCCTTGGTTTGGTAGGTTTGGGGGTTAAACACAGGGCCTGGGTGCTGACCATAAGTTCAGTGGAGAAGTCCAGTGCTTTACCATTTTGTGTCAGAGCTTCACTTCTGGTCTATGTGTATGTGTGTCTGTGTGTCTGTGTGTGTATGTCCATGTGTGTGCACACATACAATCATGGAGCTTGAACTCAGCACTGTACCTAATTTCTCTTGTACAAGGATAGCCTTCTCTCACTTGAGCCACAGAACCACTTCATACTTTTTCTAGTGATGTGGTCCTAAGTAATCAAGCCCAGGGTTTCATATATGCAAAGCACTCTACCCCTAAGGCACATTCCCAGCCTTGTATTTCAGGTTTGTTAGATTGTTTCTGGTTTTTTTTTTTTTATGTTGTCGGTTGTAGGAGTTGAAGTCTGGGCCTGGGTGCTGTCCCTGAGCTCTTCAGTTCAAGTCTTGTGCTCTATCACTTGAGTCACAGCTCCACTTCAGGTTTTCTGGTGGTCCATTGGAGCTAAGTGTCTCAAGGACATTCTTGCCCAGGCTAGCTTTGAACCATGATCCTTAGTTCTTTTTTTTTCTCCTTATTTAGAGAATACTTTATTAGTTTCTGTAATCAAACCCATGTAGATAAGACCTTACATATTCAATACAGTGCATTTACCCCTGTACAAATGGAAAAAAATTAAGTTTAACATTTCTAGACCAATATGGCTATTAATTTCTGTACAATGCCAACTCAACACGGTAAACTGGGATACTTTTTCCAAAGTTGACAGCACAGATAAAGTTTCCAAAAATTCAAATTATATATATCTGTGTATATATATATATATATATATATATATATATATATGTGTGTGTGTGTGTGTGTGTGTGTGTGTGTGTGTATATATAGACCAATAATAGCAGTATGTTATGCATCAATAGCAGCAACAGCTTTTCCAGCTTTGAACCATGATCCTTAGTTCTCATCCTCCTGAGAACCTAGGATGATAGTTATGAGCCACAAGCACCAAGCTTCCACTTAATGTTTCTTAGTGGTGAATTGGTGATAATAGTCTCATGGGACTTTTTGTGTCTGGGATAGTTTAGAACCCAGATCCTCAGATCTCAGCTTGCTGAGAAGGCAGGATGACAGACCTCAGCTATCGACCCCTTGGCCATGTCACTCTGCTGCAAAGGGATCCTTGGCTCCACGTGTGGAGTGCTAGCCTTGAGCCCAAGAGGTAAGGGTCAGAATCTAGGTCCTGAGATCAAGGTTCATGACTGAGAAAAAAAACAAAGCAAAACAATGGTCTGCAGGAGACAACTGACTAGTCTTCAGTAATACTTAATTTTGTCCCTTCCATGGGGATATATCTGAGCCTCAATATTCTTATCTGCGTAAGCATCTCAGTTATGGAGCTCTTATAAGAACCAGATGAACGAATGCACCTGTGAAGGACACAGCACATGACACTGTTTGAAGGACTCAGCACACAGCATCATGTGAAAGACTCAGCACCCAGAACCCAATGCAGGACTCAGCACACTGTAACCTGTGAAGGACTCAGCACATAGCACCCTGTGCATTACTCAGCACAGAGCACCCTATGAAGGACTCAGCACATAGCTCTATTCCACAAGCTGTCATTAAAATCAGCGTGCTTTCTTCAGTATCACCATTCTTTGAGGAACATTTCACAAACCACACAAGTTCACATCTAATAGTTTAGTGGGGTGTTTTTTTTTAGGAGGGGAGGTTACCCATGGGGCTTGAACTCAAATATAGGGATACTGTTCTAATAACATTTGCTTAAGGCTACAGCCCTACCACTTGGAACTACGTTTTGAAGAGTCTCACAGACTTCCTGCCAGGGCTGGGTTTTAAAGCCCATGAGCAGCTAGAATAACTGATGTAGCCAGCAGCGTCTGGCTCGGTGGAGCTGGGTTGCAGCAATTTACATCTGGATAAGTCAGGTTAGGTGGAAGCTGTCAGCACCAGACTCCTACCTTGCTCTGTGATGAGGTATTTGATGTCTTGACCTTCTATAGTTGCAGTTAGAACAGTCTACCTTTTTTGGCGGCAGTCCTGGGCCTTTAGTAAGGGCTTAGACACTCTCCCCAAGCATTTGTGCTCCAGGCTAGTACACAATTGATTGAAAGAAAGCAGAACTTCCGGTTTTTCTTTGTATGTGGTACTGAGGAATGGAAGCCAGAGCTTCCTGCTTACTAGGCCAGCACTCAATTACCCAGTCCCAGGAGTGCATGAGGTATAAATAGAAATTGCTGTATATAAATATTATATATACAAAAAGAGATATGTGGTCTGGGAAGGTGACTCAGTGATAGAGCGCTTGCCTTGCAAGCATGAGGCCCTGAGTTCGATTCCTCAGCACCACATAAGCAGAAAAAAAGACGGAAGTGGTGCTGTGGCTCAAGTGGTAGAGTGCTAGCCTTGAGCTGAAGGGCTGAGGGACAGCGCCCAGGCCCAGACTTCAGGCCCACGACTGGACCCCCCCCCCAAAAATAAAGAGAGACAGAGGTATGCATATTATTAAATTATAGCTAATAGTACTACCAATTATTAGGTATTAAATGATGTCTCCATTTAATGATGGATCCCAGTTGAACAATTAATAAAACATTCATTATTACTCAATATACTGTTATTGTTTATCATATATGTACATACATCCATACATAGGATTACATATTTTATAGAATTAGACGTCTGTTTATAATTAATTTATGTATCATGTGTTACTACCAATTATTAGGTATTTAACTATGTCTCCATTTACTTTTCATTCTATTAATGCTTAATAATATAGTAACTAAACTTAATCCACATCCTATAATTATTTTGTCTAATATTATCCCAGAATGATTCACTACTAATTCAATCTGTTTTTCATTTATTATAGTGACAATTCTTCCACCTATGACATTTTTACCTTTATGATACCCTATTAAATAGCATATTGATTTGCATATGAATTATACATTCTACCTGACACCGAGCAATTTCATAGAAAAGGAAAATATGTGTCACTCTCAGCTTCTTACACCAAGATTGCATTTTTGGCAGGGCTGGGATCTAAACTCAGGGCCTAGAAGGCTCAGTTCATGAATGTGTGACTGTCAGCACAGCAGCCTCTAGCCAATTCAGCTGCCAGGCAGTTCCCATGCCATGAGACTGAGCCTCATATGTTGACCCATATTGCGCTTAGTGTAGTTATGCATTTTATTTGTTGTTTTATTCATTTATTTACCATTTATTTTATTGACTGGTATTACTCATAGAACATTCATTACATTTATTACATGGGATATAGATTTGCCTATGTAAGAAACTTCACACCGGACACCAGACACTCACAGAAAAGAAAAACATGTGTCACCAGTGCTTCTTACTCCACGATTCAATTTTTGTGAGTGCTGGCATCTGAACTCAATGCCTACAAGGCCCAATTCAAGAATGGGTAAGTGTCAGCACGGCCAGCCTGGGCCATATGGAGCTGACAAGCAGTTCCCAGCACCTGAGATCCGGCCCCAGGGGTTGACAAAATAAGATAGATTGACATGCGGATGGTAGTACACAAATAAATATAGATCTTTATAGAGTGCCAGAGATGTTTATACATTCTTCAGTTAAATAGACTACATTTTTAACAATCCTTGGGTATTTATTATGCCCCCATGTAATTAATATTATTGTGTTCATCCTTAATGAATTATTAATTTAATTAACCACTATCACAAAACTATTGTGTCCATGTAATTAATAGTATTCTTTAATGTGTCAAAATATTCTTTAAAATCCATCGGCCTCCTAAAATCACTAATTTTATAGTAGTATCATTCAGGAACAATTGATTTAATCTTGACATTCATAATCTTTCATCAGTATTCCTATGAATAGGAATGAGACTCTTAGGATCTCCCACCATTGGTAGGGGTCAAGACCGGGTCTCGACCACAGGGCCTATGTTGCAGTGTTGACCTATGGCTTGCCTGGTAGCCCACCAGCCTTCAGCAATATCAGGTTAGAAAATTTTCAGCAATGTCATTCAGACCTAAGATGGTCACCTTGAAAAAAAAACAAATGTAAACAGACAGCCATCTGCAAGTTGCCAGATTTTTATCTGTGTCATTTTATTTATATTTTTCCTGTAAATCTTTGGGGACCAGGAACCCAGGTGCGGTTGTGGGTCCAGTAGTTGCACCCCAGCCTAGAGTGATCAAACATGAGGCAGAGTTGCCACAACCTGAGTTCAAGCCCTGTGCTTGACAAACTAAAAATATATAAATAAATTCATTAAAAATATTTTAAAAATTATGAGGCTCCTTGGCTTGGAATTCACGCCATTTTTTTCTGCCAGGCCTGGGATTTGAATTCAGAGTCTGAGTAAATCTGCAGGATTGTCAGGGAAGGGGAAGCTCACCGTGCTGGAAGACAAGAAAGTCAGGCCTGTTCCCCGAGCCTGAATTCAAGTCTTAGCCCTCAAAAAATAATATTCATATACATTTTAAATACATGATTTATATTTGCATACACATGTTTACTTATATTGCAGTTAGTGTAGTTATTCGTTTTATTTTATTTTTATGTATTTCTTGTGTATTTTAGTGAGTATGATTACATATATAACATTTTTTACATCCTATTAATAGGACATAAATTTGCCTATGTATTATACATCATTCCTGAGACCCAAGAATTTTGACACCCATAAGGAAAACTAGTGGGACAACTGACTTCTTCCTCCAGGATTAAGTTTTTGGTAGTTCTGTGATTTGAACTCCGGCCCTAGAAGGCCAACTTCATGAATGGCTCAATGTTAGCACACCAGTCTGATGCAAATGAAGTTGTCGGGGAAATTTGAGGACCTGAGATCAAGCCCTAGGAGTGGCCAATATATAAAAAGATAGATATGTAGATTGCAGTGTGTGTATTTACATATGAATATGGATCTATAAATAATTGTATACAGAGACAGACATTTATGTAGATTCTAGTGTATAACTCTATATAAAGTGATGTCTATATCTTATTTTTGTATATTCTATTACTACCAATTATATATTCTATTACTACCAATTATTTGGTCTAAAATTATGCCTCCATTAATTAATCACGGTAGAAGACTTAATAAGTTATTAATTAAATTATTCAATGACATATATTTATGCATACAATATTATACTAGAAAGTCTAGCTAAATAGTAATTCAATTTGTACATGCCAAACATACTATTAATGTTCCTATAGATAGGAACGAGTTTCCTAGGATCTTCAGTTGTGTGTAGGTGGAAGTCCGAGGATCGAACTCAAGGCCTAGATATCTGGGTTGGGCTCAGGCTTCACGAACAATCCGTGAGCCTTCGGCCATGCAAGGTCACAAACAATTTTCAAGCCGAGACATTAAGACCCATGGTGGTCACAGTGCAAAGGAAACAAAGGTAAAATGGTTGTGTAAAACTTGCTGGATTTTTCCTCCTCCATTTTTGTTGGTTTGATGTATTTTTGCCAGTGCTGGGAGTTGAACTGGGGTCCTAGGATGACTGGATCATCTGTGGGTGTAAATGCAGCAAACCAGCCTAGGGTAATCATGGGTTAAGACACAATACGGTGCTTCCTTGAGAAAAAGAAATTCAGGGATAGTGCCTAGGGTCACAGTTCAAGCCTCAGGACCTGCTACAAGAATAGAGCCAGTAACTCCATGTGTCTGTGTATGTATGTATGTATTTCTAGCAGTGAACATCTAGAGTTGCTATGAAGAAAGGTATGAATGGAATGATTTCATAGCACAGAGAATGCTTTCAAGACAGTGCATGTTCCAGGGCTCCCCTCACTGTTCCCAGTGTACCCTAA
Organism: Dipodomys spectabilis; assembly: GCF_019054845.1. Taxonomy (NCBI): domain Eukaryota; kingdom Metazoa; phylum Chordata; class Mammalia; order Rodentia; family Heteromyidae; genus Dipodomys; species Dipodomys spectabilis. The sequence continues at coordinate 18,411 of NW_024872074.1, forward strand.
GGGCTTCTGTGCACCCCAGACTGCTGGAGGAAGTCTGCCTCAATGTTGGAACAGGCAGACAAAAGGCCTCCCTCTTGAACATCTGTGTAACAAACAATTCATCTGTAGCAATTAGTGAGGATGAGCAAAGAGTGAGGATGAGGGCAGACTCTGAAGACCAGGAGGAAAAGGCCTCTTTGTACCCCAAGCTATCTCTCCTCCCAGTGCTCTGTTTTGACAGGAAGACTTCATTTGTGCTGCCTCTCGGGGCAGTCCATGTTTCCTGCACTCACCCTGTCTTTGTTAGACTATGTTCCAGTGTTGAAAAAAACGGCTACAATTAATTCAAGGGTCCTTCTGGCAGAAAACAAGTGAGCTGAACCTAATGAAAAGATTCCTAATTGGCAAAGGTGCCTCCCTAGTTTTCCGGATGCTTGCTAAATCTAAGCACTTGTGCAAAATCACAATGCTTCCTGTCATCTAGTGCTGGTGAAACTCATCAGATTTTGAAACCTTTGCCTTCTCCTAGTTGGGCTCTGGGTGTTTATATTATGGGGTTTAACACAGGGCCAGGGTGCTGACCAAGAGCTCAGAGCAGAAGCTCTTTTCTTTAACATTTAGTGTCACAGCTTCACTTATTGTATCTCTGTGTGTGTGTGTGTGTGTGTGTGTGTGTGTGTGTGTGTATGTCTGTGTGTGTGTAGGTGTGTGTATGTGTCTGTGTCTGTGTGTGTGTGTGCAAATACCAGTCCTGGAGCTTGAACTCAGTACCTCAGCTCTGTACCTGAGTTTCTCCTGTACAAGGATAGTGCATTACCACTTGAGCCATAAAACCACTTCAGGCTTTTTTTTTCTAGGGATGTAGTACTGAGGATTCAAACCCAGGGTTTCATACATGCAAAGCACTCTACCTCTAAGACATATTTCCAGCACTCCACTTCAGGTTTCTTTCTTTCTCTTCTTGTAGTTGGAGGAGTTGAAGTCTGGGACTGGGTGCTCAAGTCTAGCACTCTACCACTTGAGCTACAGCGCCCCTTCAGGCTTTCTGGTGGTTCACTGGAGATAAGCATCTCAATGAATCTCCTGCCCAGACTGGCTTTGGACTGTGATCCTCAGCTCTCAGGATCCTGAGTAGCTAGGATGACAGGCATGAGTCACCAGTGCCCAGCTTCCACTTCAAGTTTCTAAGTGGTGAATAGGAGATAATATTCTCATGGGACCTTTTGTGTCTGGGATAGTTTGGAACTCAGATCATCAGCTTCCTGAGAAGGCAGGAGGACAGACCTCAGCTAAAGACACACTTTGCTCCAAGGGGGTCCTTAGCTACGAGGTAGAGTGCTAGCCATGAGCCCAAGAGGAAAGTCAGTGCCTAGGCTCTAAGTTGAATGTTCATGATGGAGAAAACTAAACCAAAATAAATTATTTCTTCCTTTATTTAAGTATCATGGTTAAATACATAATAAAGTATTTATTGAAAATTAGTCAATGTACTATGATTATTGTGTATAATTTTAATATAATCATACACTAAATACTAATACAATTGTTACTTTTACAACATTCCATTCATATGAATATCTATCTGAATATGTTTCTTAGGATCTCCTGCCATTTGTAGGTAGCAGTCCCGGGATCCGAACCCTGGACCTAGGTTGCTGGTTCAGGCTGTGGCTTCCCTGATAGCCCACCAAACTTCAACAATGCAAGGCCATGTACAGTTTTCGGGTCCTGTCATTTAGACACAGGATGGTCACAATGCAAAGGAAAAAAAAATGTAAATCTGCCTTCCAGAACTTCCCAGTTTTATACTTCTCCTTTTTTCCACCATCTATTTTTTTTTGTCTGTTGTGGGGCCAGAAGTCTGGGTCTGGGCGCTGTACCTCAAATCTTCAGCTCAAGGCTATCGTTCTACCATTTGAGCCATAGCACCACTTCCAGCTTGTTTCTGCTTATGTGGTGCTGAGGAATCGAACCCAGGGCCTTATGCATGCAAGGCAAGCACTCTACTATTGAGCCACGTTCCCAGCCCTTCACCTTTTTTTTTTTTTTTTTTTTTGCCAGCCCGAGATTTAAACTTGGGTCCTGGGATCTCAGGATGGACTGTGGGTCCAGAGGTTGCACCACAGCCTAGGATAATCAAAGCTGAGGCAGAGTTGATACAAGCTGAGTTCAAGCCCCGGGACTGGCCAAAGAAAAATAAGTTGGAATTTGTACCATTTTTCTGTCAGGCCTGGGATTTGAACTCAGGGTCTGGGTAACTCTGTGGCTCTGTGGGGGAGAGGAAACTCACCATCATTGAAAACAAGAAATTCAGAACAATTTCCAGGGCCGAATTCAAGCCACGGCACTGGAAAAAATAATATTCATGTATGAGATCTTTTTATGTACATGGGTTTACCCCCTATGACATTTATTACCCTTATTTATTTATTCTTTATTTTATTATTATTACATATATAATATTTATTTGATTTATTAAATCGTATCACATGGATATATTTGCACGTGGATTTTACATCATCCTGAGACCCAGGACTTTTACAGAGAAGGAAAAAAATGTGTCAAAAGAGGCTTCTTACTCCACCTATAAACTTTTGGCCATTCTGGGATATGAACTCACAGCTCACAATGCCCAATTCATGAAAGTGTCAGTTGTAGACAAAGCCTTTGGCAAATTGAGCTGCCAGCCAGTTCTGAGGACGTGTGATCAAGCCATAGTAGTGGCCTAGATATAGATTTAAATATAGATATAGATAGATAGATAGATAGATATAGATTTAAATATAGATATAGATAGATAGATAGATAGATAGATAGATAGATAGATAGATAGATAGATAGATGTGTAGTTTGCTTTCTCTCTATATATATGAGAGAGACAATATGAGGATATTGAATAACATATATTGTGAATTATTAGTTATTAAATTAAGCCTCCATTTAATGAAGTATCATGGTTGAATACTTATTAAAGCACTAATGTAAAAGTACTCAGTATTCTTTAATTAGGAGAATCATACCATGGTGCTAGAATTAAAGACATAATCCAACACTTTTTGGCATTCTTTAAGAGAATCATGAAAAATTGAGGATTTAATTGTTACTTTTATAACATTCCATTAAGCACTCCCATGAATAGGAATTATTTTCTCAAGATCTCCCTCCATTTGTAGGTGTCAGTCCTGGCATTTGAACTCCAGGCCTGGGTAGTTTACTTCGAAATGCAAACCATTAGTATGACACTGTGAAGATTTCAGTTTGTCATGATAAAACATAGAACAACAAGAATAAAAGAAAGCCAAGTCTCAGAGACTCATACTTGTAATCGTAGCTCTTCAGGAGGCTAAGAGTTAGAGAATGGCAGCTTGAATTCAGTCAGGACAGGAAAGTTCAGGACACTCTTATTTCTAAGGGATCACAGGTATATAAAAACCCATGAGTGGGACTGAAAGTCAAGGGCAGAGCACCACCCTTGAACAAAAGGAACTCTGGCAGAGTGCCTAGGCTCATAGTACAAGCCCTGGACCTGCCAAAAAAGAAAAAGCCAGTAAATCCATGTCCCCCCATGTATGTATGAATGTATTTCTATTGGTGAAGATCCAGAGTCGCTATGTTGAAAGGCACCCAGCTAGGAAATTTGCTTTGAATAGAATGATTTCATAGCACAGAGAGTGCTTTCAAGACAGTGCCTGTTCCGGGGCTTCCCTCACTGTTCCCAGTGTTGCCTGAGGGTTTCTGTGCACTCCAGGCTATTGGAGGAAGTCTGCCTCATGGTCTGGACAGACAGACAAAAATGCCTCATTCCTGTACAGCTGTGTAACAAACAACTTCATCTGAGCCAATTAGTGAGGAAGAGTGTAGGCAGAATTTGAAGGCCAGGAGAAAAAGGCCTCTTTGTACTCTAAGCTATCTTTCTCCCCAGGAAGCTTTCATTTGTGCCACCTCCTGTGGCAGGCCAAGTTCCCTGCACTTATCCTGTCTTTGTTAGATTATGTTCCAGTATTGAAATAACCTGCTACAATTAATTCATGGGTCCTTCTTGCAGATAATAAGGGAGCTGAACCTAATGAAAAGATTCCTAATTGGCAATGGTGCATCCCTAGGTTTCCAGAAGCTTGCTAATCTAAGCATTTTTGCAAAATCCCAAAGTTTCCTGTCATCTAGGGCTGGTGAAGTGCATCAGATTTTGAAACCTTTGACCTATCCTAATTGAGCCCTGGATGGCTAGGTTTCGGGGTTGAACACAGGGCCAGGGTGCTGACCATGAGCTCAGAAGGGAAGCTCAGTGCTTTACCACCATTTGGTGTCACAGCTTCACTTCTGGTATCTTTGTGTGTGTGTGTGTGTGTGTGTGTGTGTGTGTGTGTGTGTGTGTGTGTGTGTGTGTGTGCACGCACGCATACACTTGTCCTGGAACTTGACCTCAGGACCTGAGCATGATTCCTGAGTTTCTCCTGTACAAAGATAGCACTCTACCACTTGAGCCACAGGGCCACTTCAGGCTTTTTTCTAGTGATGTGGTAGTGAGGATTCAAATCCAGGGATTCATACATGCAAAGCAGTCTAAACCCTCCTCTTTAGGTTTCTTTCTTTCTTTTCTTTTCTTGTAAGTTGGAAGAGTTGAAGTCTAGGCCTGGGTGCCATCTATCCTAGAGCTCTTCAGCTAAAACCAAGAACTCTACCACTTAAGCTACAGCACCCCTTCAGGTTTTTGATGGGTCACTGGTGAGAATTGTGCATCTCAAGGAATTTCCTGCCCAGGCTGGCTTTGGACCATGATCCTCATCTCTCAGGCTCCTGAGTAGTTTGGATGACAGGCGTTAATCACTGGTGCCCAGCTTCCATTTCAAGTTTCTAAGTGGTGAATAGGAGATAATAGTCTCATGGGAACTTTTGTGTCTGGGATACTTTGGAACCCAGATCCTCACATCTCAGATTCTTGAGTAGGCAGGGTGACAGACCTCAGCTACAGACGTCTAGATCATAACTCTCTTTTGCAAGGAGCCACGGGGAATGCACTGAAAATTTGGGGGTACTGTTCTAAGATCTCTTGCTCAAGGCTAGATCTCTACTACTGTGAAACACAGCTCAGAGTTTCACAGATCAGCCCCCGAGTAGCTTGGATGACAGTGGTGAGTGAACCAGCAGCTTCTGGTTCCGTGGAGCTGGGTTGCAGTGGTTTATCTCTGGCTAAATCAGGTAAGATGGCAGCTGCAAGCACCAGACTCCATGCTTGTTCTGTGTTGAGGTATTTGCAGTACTATCCTTATATTGTTACAGTCAGAACATTCTATTTTTTATTTTTTTGGTGCCAATCCTGGGTCTTGAGAAAGGGTCTAGACACAGTCCCGAAGCATTTATGCTCAAAGCGAGTGTTCAACTGCTTAAGCAACAGCACGACTTCTAGATTTTTCGGTGCACAAGGTAGTGAGGAATCGAACCCAGGACTTTGTACGTAGTAGGTGAGCAATCTACAAATGAGCCCCATGACTGACAAGTGTATGAACACATAAATATGTAGATTGGTAGATAGATAAATAGATGCATATGTATAAAACAAGAGAGAGATATCTGTATACTAGGAAATTGCATATAAAATTTTACTACCGATTATTGCTATTTAAATTGTTCCTTCCTTTTTAAGTAACATGATTGAATAACTAATAAAGTATTAATTGAAAATTAGTCAATGTAGTATAAAGGTTGTGTATAATTTTATATAATCCAAAATTTAATTGTTCCTTTTTTCTTTTATTTTAAATTGTGAAAATACTGTACAGAGGGTTTACAATTACATGGGCAAGATAATGGGTACATTTCTTATCAAGCATCGTAGCCTCTTCTTTTTTTGTTTCCCCTCCCTGTCCTTTCCCATTCTCTCCCCGCCCCCACCCCCTTACACAATCATCCCCCAATGCCCCCCACCCCCACCACAGTTGTAAAGATCGTATTATGACATAACGACTTGTACATCTCATTGTTGCAATGGGTCCACCTGTATCCCTACTTAAATGATTTGATTTGATTTTTCCCTTCCCCTCCACAAAATACACCAACATCAAATACAGTGAAAGCAGGGGTTATACCATGGGGGAAAAACAAAGAAATAATCTTATAAATGTGTTAGAAACAATCACATGAAAGAAAAAAAAATTTGAATACATATCATAGGGTTCATTTTCCTAACATCAACTTGTCTGACCTTTTCTGCTTGACTCAGACATATGCTAGTTATTGCAAGTAAGGGAAACCATGGGACCTATGTTTCTTTGGGCATGGATTACTTCACTTAATATAATTTTTCCAAGTCTTTCCATTTTCTAAGAAATGGGGCAATGTCATTCTTTCTGATAGAGGTATAGAATTCCATTGTGTATATATACCACATTTTGTTGATCCATTCATCTACTAAGGGGCATCTGGGCTGTTTCCATATCTTAGCTATGGTAAATAATGCTGCATAAACATAGTCGTGCAGGTAGCTTAGTGTGGTCTTGTTTGTGAAAATTTGGGTAAATGCCCAAAAGTGGGATTGCTGGGTCATAGGGAGGCTCTATGTGGAGTCTCTTGAGGAAACTCCATACTGCTTTCCCAAGTGTTTGAACAAGTTTACATTCCCACCAACAATGCAGTGAGGTTCCCTTCTGTACACATCCCCTCAAGCACCTGTTGTTATTATAGTTCTTGATTATAGCCTTTCTAACTGGGGTGAGGTGGTATCTCAATGTTGTTTCGATTTGCATTTCTTTAATGGCTAGGGAGGTTGAGCATTTCTTCATGTGTCTATTGTCCATCCTTCTTTCCTCTTCAGAAAAATTTCTCTTAAAGTCTTTAGCCCACTTATTTATTGGGCAGTTGTTTCTTTGAAGATTTGTTCTTGGAGGAGTCAATTTTTTGAGTTTCAGGTACATTTTAGATATGAGACCCTTGTCCATTGTATGGCTACTGAAGATTTTCTCCCAATCCGTGGACTTTTGATTGATCTTACTAGCTATGTCCTTTGCCATGCAGAAGCTCTGCAATTCCATACAGTCCCATTTGTCCAACCTTTCTTTGATTTGTTGCGTTTCTGGGTCTCTATTAAGAAAATTTTGGTCTGTCCCAAGGAGAACTAGGGTTTCTCCTATTATGCCTTCTAATGTTTTCAGAGTGTCTGCTTTGACTCAGAGGTCTTTGATCTTTTTGGAGTTGATTCTGGTTCAGTGTGATATATAAGGATCTAGCTTTAGTTTTCTCCAAGTAGTTACCCAATTTTGCGAGCACAATTTACTGAAGAGGCTGTCTTTTTTCCATTCTATTTTTTAGCTCCCTCATTGAAGATTAGATGGCAATAAATCTGTAAGTTCATTTCTGGGTTTTCAATTCTATTCCTTTGGTTCTGAGGTCTGTTCTTGTGCCAGTACCAAGCTGTTTTGATTACTATGGCTTTGTAGTAGAGTTTGAAATTTGGTATTGATATTCCTCCAGCAGTGTTCTTTCTGTTGAGGATCGTTTTTGCTATTTGGGTCATTTATTGTTCCATATAAATTTTTGGATTGCGTCTTCTATATCCTTGAAGAATGAGGTTGGAATATTGATGGGTATCGCATTGAATTTGTAGATAGCCTTGGGAAGTATTGCCATTTTCATGATATTGAACTTTCCAATCCAGGAGCATCAGAGTTTTTGCCACTTTCTAAATTCTGCTTTGATTCCTTTTTCAGTTTTGCAAAGTTTTCATCATAGAGGTCCTTCACTTCTTTGGTTAATTCCTAGGTATTTTATTTTTTGTGGTGCTATTACGAATGGAGTTGCTTTTCTAATTTCAGCCACACTTTTCTCATTGTTGGCATACAGAAAAGCCAATGATTTTTGAGGGTTAATTTTATACCCTGCTACTTTGCCAAAGTTTTGAATCAGCTTAAGTAATCTGGGAGTGGAGTCTGTGGGATTTTTTAAATACAAGATCATGTCATCTGCAAAGAGGGAGAGTTTTACTTCTTCTTTTCCTATTTGGATTCCCTTATGTTTACATCTGGTCTTATTCCTGTAGCTAGGTATTCTAATACTAGATTCAAAAGAAGAGGAGAGAGTGGACCTCCTTGTCTCCTTTCTGAGTTAAGAGGAAATGGCGTTAGTTTTTCACCATTAAGTATAATGCTGGCTGTAGGTTTGTTATATACATCCTTTATTGTATTGAGGAATGTTCCATGGATTCCTAATTTTTCCAGAACCTTCATCATAAAGGGGTGTTAGATCTTGGCAAATGCTTTTTCTGCATCTATTGAGATAATCATGTGGTTCTTATCCTTGCTCCTTTTGATGTGAAGAATTATATTAATTGATTTGCATATATTGAACCAGCTGTGCATCCCTGAAATGAATCCTGTTTGATCGTGGTGTATGATGTTTTGGATGAATTGTTGAAGTCGATTGACCAAAATTTTGTAGAAATATGACATTTATTACCCTTACTTATTTAGCATTATTACACATATAACATTTCTTTTATTATGTCATATCACATAGGATATATGTCAATATGGATTACACATCATTCTGAGACCATGGACTTTCACAGAAAAGGAAAACAATGTGCTAATATTGGCTTCTTATTGCATGAATAAATTTTTGGCCATCCTGGGATTTCAACTCACAGCCTAGAATGCCCAAACCATAAATGGGGTCACAGTCTTAGCAGACCAGCCTCTGGCAAACTGAGCTGCCAGGAAGTTCTGAGGACCTGTGATCAAGCCACAGGAGTGCCTGATACTTAGATAGATAGATAAATAGATAGATAGATTGATTGATAGATAGATATAGATAGAGATATGCGTACATGGATATATATATATATATATGTATATATATATATACACAAAGAGAGGGACTGTGAGGAAATTAAATTATATATATTATTATCAATTATTAGTTATTAAATTATGCCTCCATTTAATGAAATATCACTGTTGAATACTTATAAAAATATTAATTAAAAATTATTCAATATCCTTAATCATACCATGGTGCTAGAATGGAAGACATCAATCCATTATTTTTTTGTGTGGCATTCTAAAATAAAATCATGAATCAATGGCACATATATTACTTTTTCTTTTTGGGTCCAGTTGTGGGGCCTGAACTCTGGGCCTGGACGCTGTCCCTCAGCTCTTCAGCTCAAGGCTAGCGCTCTACCACTTGAGCCACAGCACCACTTCTGGCTTTTTTTTCTTTTTGCTTATGTGGTGCTGAGGAATTGAACCCAGGGCCTCAGGCATGCAAGCCAAGCGCTCTACCACTGAGCCATCTTCCCAGCCCCACATTTATTACTTTTATAACATTCCATTAGCATTCACAGGAACAGGAATGAGTTTGTCAGGATCTCGCTCCATTTGTGGGTGGCAGTCCTAGCATTCGAACTCCAGGCCTGGGTAGTTTACTTTGAATGCAAACCATTGGAATGACCCATTGAAAATTTCAGACTGTTATGATTGAAAAAAGAACAACAAGAAGAAAGTAAGGTGCCAGTGGCTCCTGCCTATAACCCTAGCTCCTCAGGATACTGAGATGTAGAAAATGCCAATTTAAATTCAGCTGGGGTGGGAAAGTCTAGGACACTCTTCTTTCTAAGAGATCACCGGAAAAATAAACATGAATGGGGCTGTGACTCAAGGGCAGAGCGCTACCCTTGAGAAAAAAGAACTCAAGAACAGGGGCTAGGATCATAGTACAACAGTGTACATGCCCTCCCCCCAAAAGGCTGCAATAACTCCATGCATGGATCTCTGTATGGATGATGGGCATTCAGCAGGTTGCCCATGCCCAGCCGCCCCAACCTGGGCAAACTGGGACAAGCCTTCATAGAGAACTAAGTGTGAGCTGGCAGCTTGAACAAAGCACCCTCTTCCATTTAATAACTGAAGCCCTGAAGGCTTTGCCTGGGCTAGTGTGTGGAACGTGTGCATAATGTTCTGGCTGAAGCATCCCATTGGGACACTTTGCAGCCAGCCACTGCTTCCAGAGAGTCCACAGTCCCTAAACTGTAGGAGTTGTCCAAGGTTCTCTCTCCATAGTCTCTATCCCTCTGCAGGATGTGAGCCTAGAGCTCTGGGGCCTGGTGGCTATCACTCATCTATCATTCCTCATTGCCAAGTCAAA
>NW_024872075.1:0-19397 GCF_019054845.1 Dipodomys spectabilis
TGATATTCCTCCAGCACTGTTCCTTCTGTTGAGGATTGTTTTTGCTATTTGGGGTATTTATTGTTCCCTATGAATTATTGGATTGCCTCTTCTATTTCCTTGAAGAATGAGTTGGAATATTGATAGATATCGCATAGAATTTGTAGATAGCCTTGGGAAGTATTGCCATTTTCACGATGTTGATTTTTCCATTCCAGGAACATGGATGGGATTTTTTGCCATTTTCTAAGATCTGTTTTGATTTCATTTTTCACGTTTTTAAAGTTTTCATCATAGAGGTCCTTCAGTTCTTTGGTTAAGTTAATTCCTAGGTATTTTATTTTTTGTAGGCTATTACGAATGAAGTTGCTTTCCTAATTACAGCCACACTTTTCTCATTGTTGGCATACAGAAAAGCCATTAATTTTTAAGGGTTAATTTTATACCCTGCTACTTTGCCAAAGTTTTGAATCACCTTGAGTAATTTGGGAATGGAGTCTATGGGATTCTCTAACTACAAGATCATGACATCTGCAAGGAGGGAGAGTTTTACTTCTTCTTTCCCTATTTGGATCCCCTTTGGGTTTGCATCTTGTTTTATTGCTGTAGCTAGGCATTCTAATACTAGATTGAAAAGAAGGAAAGAGCTTGGACATTCATGTCTCGTTCCTAAGTTAAGAGGAAATGGCTTTAGTTTTTCACCATAGAGTATAGTGCTGGCTGTAGGTTTATCATATACAGCCTTTATTGTATTGAGGAATGTTCCATGGATTCCTAATTTTTCCAGAACCTTCATCATAAAGAGGCGTTGGATCTTGTCACTTGACTTTTTGTCATCTGTTAAGTTAACCATGTGGTTCTTATCCTTGCTCCTTATCCTTGACATGATGAATTATATTAATTGATTTGCGTATATTGAACCAGCTTTGCATCCCTGAAATGAAATCTGTTAAATGATGAATTGTTTGAATGAATTGTTGAAGTCGATTTGCCAAAATTTTGTTGAGAAGTTTGCATCAATATTCATCAAAGAAATGGGTCTATAGTTCTCTTTCTGTGGTGAGTCCATGTCTGGTTTGGGGATGAGGGTTATTGTGGCTTCATAGAATGAATTCAGTAGTGAACTTTCTCTTTTAATTTCATTGAAGAGTTGAAGTAGTATTGGTGTGAGCTATGTTTTGAAGGCCTTATAGAATCCTGCTGTAAAGCCATCTGGTCCTGTGCTTTTCTTAGATGGGAGGTGTGTTATTGCTGTTTCTATTACAATGTTTGATATGGGTCTGTTAAGATAGTTTAACTCATCCTGGTTTAGTTTTGGCATGTCAATATTTGCTAGGAGAAGGTCCATTTCTGCCAAGTTCTCAAACTTATTAGCATAAAGTTTTGAGAAGTATTCCCTTGAAATGTTTTGAGAAGTATTCCCTTGGAATGTTCTGAATCTTGGATGTTTCTGTGATGTTTCCATTCTCATCTCTCAGTTTATTTATTTGGGTGTGTTCTCTTCTTTTTCTGATAAGATTTGCTAAGATTGTCAATTTTGTTAATTTTTTCAAAGTAACAACTCTTTGTTTTGTTGATTCTATAGTTTTTTTGGATTCTAATTCATTTAATTAGGATTTAATTATAATTATTTCTGTCGGACTAATGGATTGGGGATTATCTTGCTGCTCTTTTTTAAGGAGGCTCAGATGTCTTATCAAATGGTTGGTTTCAGATCTCTCCAATTTGTTGATGTAGGAGATCAGAGCCGTAAACTTGCCCCTGAGTACTGGCTTTGCTGTGGCCCAGAGGAGTGGGTAATTCCTCTGTTCATTTTTTTTGAATATCATGAACATTTGAATGTCCTCCATGAGTTACAGGACTTTCTTTGGTGGCTTTTGGTGTTCAGAAATAATTTTATTCCCTTGTGGTCTGAGAGAATGCAAGGTATAACTTCAATGTTTCCTAATTTGGACAAGTTTGCTATGTGACCTATAATGTGGTCTATTTCAGAAAACATTCCATGTGCTGCTGACAAGAACATGTATTCTGATGCTAATGGCTGAAATATTTGGTAGATGTCTGTGAAATCTAGTTGATCTTTGCAGTTGTTTAGATCTGTGCTTTCTCTGTTGAGTTTTTGTCTAGTTGATCTATCTAGTGGGGAAAATAGTGTGTTAAATGCCCCAACAATTAATGTCTTTGGATCTATGTGGGATTTGAGGGAAAGTAGTGTTTCTTGGATAAATTTGGGTCCTCTGTTATTTGGCTAATAGATATTTAGAATTGTAATATCCTCCTGAAGGAGAGATCCCTTAATTAGTATGGAGCGACCTTCTTTACCTCTTCTCACGAATTTTAATTTGAAATCTATTTTATCTGATATTAGGATTGCAACTCCCGCCTGTTTACGAGGGCAGTTTGCATGGTAGATTTTGTTCTAGCCTTTCACATTGAAAATGTGTTTGTTTTTATGGGCAAGATATGACTCCTGAAGGCAACAGATAGAAGGATCTTGCTTTTTAACCCAATTAGATAGTCTATGTCGCTTAATTGGAGAGTTAAGTCCGATAATGTTGAGAGATAGGACTGAGAGGTATTTGGGAGTTCCTGCTCTTTTATCCACCTACTTGGGGATGAGGCAACTGGGTTCTTCCTGAGGTTATTGGATTCTCAGTTTGGGTGCAATTTCTTGGCCTTTATTGTGGTCTTGTTGGTTTTCTATGTGTAGGACATCTTTAAGAATGTTTTGTAGGGCTGGTTTGGTGGAGATATATTGTTTCAATTTTTCTTTGCTATGGAAGGTTTTTATTTGACCTTCAGTTATGGAGAGTTTTTCTGGGTACAGAATTCTTGGTTGATAGTTGTTTGTCTTTAGGGCATGGCATACATCATTCTAGGCTCTTTTTGCTATGATTGTCTCCGCTGAGAAATCTGAGGTGATTCTAATTGGTTTCCCTTTATAGGTGATTGATCTTTTCTCCTTGACAGCTGTAAGAATCTTTTCTTTGGTCTGAATTGATCCTGTGTGGATTATAATGTGACAGTGGGATGTTCTATTCTGTTCTGGTCTATTTGGAGTTCAAATAGCTCCTTGTATTTGAATAGCCCTATCTTTTTGTATGTTAGTGAAGTTCTCTGCTAGAATCTTGTTAAACAAATTTCATAGACCATTAACTTCTGTCTCTAGGTTCTCCTCTACAGCCATTATCCTCTGATTAGGCCTTCTGATGGTGTCTTCCAAGTGTTGAATAGATCCATCATATTTCTTGGATTTGTCTTGGATGGTTGTATTTTCTTTCTCTATAGTATCTAGGCTGTCTTCAATCCCTGAAATTCTGTCTTCTGCATGGTGTAACCTACCATCAAGACTTTATACTTTGTTTTTATTTCTTTTTCTTCTAGTTGGTCGGCTTTGATGGCTTCAAATTCTTCGTTGGAGCATTGTTTTATATCTTGTATGAACTTCTTTAATTCCTTAATTTAGTTTTCAGTGTTTATTCTCAAATCACTTAGTTGATTGCTTATACCCATTCCTTCTGTTTAGTTCCATTCAGCATTCCCTTTGTGGTCTCCCTGACTTCTTTCAGTTCTCTGTTTATGGATTCCATGAATGCCTTTAGTGATCTTTCTGCATTCTAATCCAGCTGTCTCAATTTCTGTATTACTCTTTGCTTAGCTTCTTCACGTTCATGCAGTTCCTGTAGTTCTCATTGATTGATCTCAGTCTTCTCATGACATTCCTTTATTTCTCTTTGAGTGTTCTCAAGCTGCTCATGCAATTCCTGTATCAATAGTTGAGTAGCTTCCTCATGCTCATGATATTCTTGTATTAATCTTTGTTTTGCCTCTTTTCTCTCCCTATCACGCTCATTCAGAGTCCTTTGCAGGTTTTCAATATTTTCATTTACCATGTTTACCAGTAGTGTTTGTAGAGCTTTTTGGGAACTCTCCTCTGGATTATTCATTATCTTTTCTGTCCCCTGATTATCATGAGTGGGAGTTGAGATACCCGGACTTGCCTTTTTTCTTATGTTTTTCCCGGTTGATCTGCCCATTTGAGATGAAAGTAACGCCAGTTTTCTGCTAGCACACTATTTTAAGGCAAGCATCAAGCAAAGTCTGTAGTTGCAAAGTCAAAAATCTGAAAAAATCTAGTTCAACAGGTATACCTATTCAACATCAAACAACTATGTATTAATGGGCTACGAACCGCAAAGAAGTATTTGGCAAACAGAAATTATTAAGTTAGGGAGAGATATGGGTAAAAATAGGCATATAGGGATGTGGAAAGGCTGTGGGAGAGTTAACTTAACTCAATCCTAATCTCAAAGCGGGAAATAGGTTGGACAGAATGATAGTAGAGAGACAGAAAATAAGAAGAAAGAGAAAGAAAAAAGACAAGAAAAAATAGAAAAACAAAAATTTAAAATTCAGAAGTGCAACACTTAAAAATTATGCAAATTGACAACGTAATATTCAGAGAAGAACGTGGATAGAATAAGAGAAGGGGAGGGATAAAAAGGAGATGTGAAAAACTTAAAAATAAAAATGCTTAAAATATTATATAGGTATAAAGAGGTAGTACTGTTATTAAGGAATTTAAGTCTAATAGGTTTTAAATAGAGTAATAAATTTCTGGATTAAGCATGTACACAAAGCGGCCAAGGTCTAATAATCAACTATTGGCATATCTGAGGATGAGCAGAACAGCAATAATGTCACGCAAAGAAGAATGAAAAAGAAGAAAAAGTGAAAAGAATGAGAAGGAAAGAAAAAAGGATCAAATGGTCAGTAGAGGTAAACAAAAAATTAAAAAAAAAAAAGTACACACACATATACCTCTAAAATAAAAATTATAATAGGAAGAAAAAAAGTTAATAGAAAACAAAAAAAATAAATGTTAAAAATTAAAAATTGAAAAAAACTTTTAGAAATTTTTTTTTATAAAGGTACAAAAAAAGAGTTCTTTGATTTTTTTTGGCAGGGGGATGGGAAGATCCTGTCTCTCCCTGTGTCCTTGTTGGAGTCTCTGGTCTGCTTGTGGTTTTTGATTTTCCTGTGGCTTGAATGGTTTCTTAAGTCAGTTATGGCAGGCAGAAAAATCACAGCAGATGATTCTTGACCACAGGTGAAGCTCTGGGTAGGGTCTCAACCATTGAACCTCATTCTCCTCACAGTACAGTTGTGAGGAAAAAAGGGATTTATACAGAGGGATCACTGAAGCATGGCTAGTCACAGAGAGAGTGGCCTACAGAGAAGGTTCTTGGCAATTCTGTGAGCAAATTACAGGAAGATACCCGGAAAGGGCTCAGGTGGGCCCCGTTATTAATGGTGCAACAGATGTGGGATTATCAAACAAAACATGGCTCTCTTTCATCATTACCCTATCCCCAGGAGGAAGAGGATCCTTCACTGTGTTGAGTTTTGCAGCTGGCAAAACCAAGGCACAGAGAAGCAAGGTGACCTACTTATGACTTCAACTTCACAGGAAGCTCTGCCTGACTTTGCTACCATGCTCCCTAGGACAATGGGTGCTATTCAGTCCAGTTCTTGTGTTAGGAAGTTCACTTCTTTTCAATCGTGGGGCTGGAACTCTAGGCCTGGGTGCTGTTCCTGAGAGCCTCAGCAAAAGGCTAGTGCTCTATCACTTGAGCCCACAGCACTACTTCTGATTTTCTGGTGGTTCTTTGGAGATAAGAGTCTCACAGAAGTTCCTGCCTGGGCTGGTTATGAACCATGATCCTCATATCTCAGCCTCCCGTGTAATTAGGATTAGAATTCTGAGTTACCAGCACCAGACTTAAATGCAATTCTGACTTTTTTCTCTCACTTTCTCAAGACCTGGTTGAATGGGTGCTGGAAGAGGAGCCCCAGCATCCCCATGTGGATGGAACCCAAGGTGGCCCTCTCATTCTGGAGGTGGGCTGTGGGTTAGTAGCTGTCTCGCTAGCTTGTTGAAACAGATTCATGAGATAAGCCCTTCTGTTCCCTGGCTAGACCGTGACAGTTATTCATTGTCCATCCAGCCTTACTAGACTTACTGTATTGTATTGCTTTCTACATCATTTTCTAGCACCTGGCCAAAATAATGATATATAGTTACGGAATGAAAATGTAATGCCATCTTAAGAAAGTTATCTAGGGCTCTGGGAATTTGGCCTCATGGTACAGTGATTGTCTAGCAGCCATGAAACCCTGGGTTCATTCCTTAGTAACACATTAAAAAAAAAAAAAAAACCACTGGAAGTGGTTCTGTGCCTCAAGTGGTAGAGTGCTAGCCTCGAGCTAGGAAAAAACCTCAGGAAAATTCCCTACCCCTGAGTTTAAGCCCTTCGACTGGAAAAAAGAACAAAAACAAAACAAACAAATAAAACATTTAGTTAGTAAATGCAAAATAAAGAACCCATACTTACAATATATAATTGCTTTTTCCATACTGACACCTGACAACAGTCTCTAATTTATGTACTTTACTTATGTTAGGATACAGTGTTGAAAAAAGTTTTGTTCATTAAGTCACAGCAATTAATGCCAGGAATGTGCTTAGATGTCAGGTAAAGTTTAATTCTGGAAATTCAATGATTCCAGGATTTGTGTCGTCACTGCTAATCACAAAGAGAAGGGTAGGCTAAGTGTGATTTGAAATCTTTTTGGTGAGTTATGGAACCAAAATGGCAGAGGCTAATTAATAGTTGTGAAAGAAAAGAAGGAATAACTCCAGATAGAAGAACTAAATGATAGTAATTAAGGTATACCAGAAACTGTTCTAGAGAACCATTTTTAGTTATTGTAGAACTTGTTGTCAACTAGGCTTTTCCTCATTGCTTTTAGCATTCTAAATCTCTTAGGATAGCTCTTAGTGTCTGTGTGATAAATGTATCTCCTTCTATGCTATTCTTTCATACCTTATCTCTTTTGTTTTCTAAAAATCTCATTCTTTCTATATTTCTCTATGAACATTTCCTGATACTAAATAGACCTATACAGATGGCAGAGGATGCTAATGTAAGGGTCCCAAAGCTCATCAGTCATTAATGTAACAAAATGGAAAAGGAGGAATTATTTATTGCTACTTCAATTTTTCTGAAATGCTGCAATGTAATCATCTGTTTAAAATTTCCATTCTTTGTCTACACAGTGTCATTCAGTGCACATAAATGCAAAAATGAGCCAGGTGCTGGTGGTCTATACCTGTAATCCTAGCTACTAAGGAGTTTGTGACCAGAGGATTGTGGTTCAAAGCCAGCCTTGTCAGGAAAGTCCATGAGACCCTAACCTTCAATTAACCACCAGAAACCAGGAGGTGGTGCTATAGCTAATCACCCAGGATCAGAGTTCAAGCTCCACAAGAACAAAAGTGGTGAAATATGACTTTAAGTTTCCCCAAAAGGATTGACAAGATCAATAATCTTCCCAACCAAAAAAAAAAAATCCAAAATTATTCAGTGCACCTACTTTTGCTGAATTATGTTATGGATTCTTTGCTGGACATATTCCCTAAAACCAAATCCTTTAACTAGGGATACACGTGGACCCATTGCAACAATGAGATGTACAAGTCGTTATGTCGAAAAACGAATTTTACAACTTTGGTGGGGGAGGGAATCAGATGGGGGGTATATGGGAAGGGATGGGAAGGGGAAACAAAGAGGAGGCAACATTGCTTGATAAGATATGTACTTGTTACAAGTCGTCATATCCAAAACGAGCTTTACAACGTTGGTGCCGGGGGGGTGGGGGAAGGAGAAGGATTGGGATTAGGGGGGGAGGAGAGAGGCTGGGAAGTGATGTGAAGGATAAACAAAGGAGGAGGCTGCAATGCTTGGTAAGAAATGTACGCATTATCCTGCCCATGTAACTGTAACTCCTCTGTACAGTATGTTCACAAATAAAATTAAATTAAATTTAAAAAAAATAAAAAGATATGTACTTGTTATCTTGCCCATGTAATTGTAACTCCTCTGTACGGTATGCTCACATAATAGAAAGAAATAATGGTCAAATATTAGCTTTACAATAAACTTCATCTAATATTTCTCATTTGAAAAGAGAAGACTGTACAGTTGATGTCACTTGGCTTTCTTACTATCTTAGTTCAAAGCCAACCCAGGCAGGAGAGTCTGTCAAACTCCTATCTGTAATTACACAGCAAAAAATCGAGAAGTGGAGTTTGGGTTCAAGCAGTAGAGTACTAATTTTGGGGGGCTGGTGGGCAGGAACAAAATCTGTTCAGGGACAGGGTCCAGCCTCTGGGTTCAAGCCCCAGAACCAACATAAACTAAACAAAAAAGCAAACAAAAAAACAGATATTTCATTGGGACCCTCCTTAAAGGAGTACTGGTCTGAGAAGTGGCTCCTTTTGCTGATCATACGCACTGGATGCTCTTTTGGAATCCTTATTGCTCTGGAGAACTCAGGACCAAATTAAAGGAATTGATAACTGACTCCTGCAATAAAAGAATCATGTCAGGAGTGAAATATCCATCCATAAAACACTTTAAAACCTCCATGTCTTTGTTTCTTTGCAGTAGAATTTTTTTGGGGGCGTCCAGTCGTGGGCCTGAACTCGGCCTCGGTGCTTTTCCTCAGGTCTTCAACTCAAGGCTAGCACTCTACCACTTGAGCCACAGCACCACTTCTGGCTTATTTTTGCTTATGTGGTGCTGAGGAATCGAACCTAGGGCGTCAGGCATGCAAGGCAATTTCCCTACTACTGAGCCACCTTTCCAGCCCCAGCAGTAGAACATATTTAAAACAACGTTATTTCCTTTTGTTCTATGCTGGCCATCAAATGGCACATTATTTTTTTTTTT
Organism: Dipodomys spectabilis; assembly: GCF_019054845.1. Taxonomy (NCBI): domain Eukaryota; kingdom Metazoa; phylum Chordata; class Mammalia; order Rodentia; family Heteromyidae; genus Dipodomys; species Dipodomys spectabilis. Next base: position 8,775 of record NW_024872075.1, read on the forward strand.
GAATTCTCTCAACAAGAAGTTTACAGAAAAATTATATATGAGTAAAAACACACTAGAAAAAGTCAAGGACAGAGTTTTCTTCAAGCCTTCGGATTCTCTTCTTTTACAGTAAAAAGGAAAGCACAAGTTAACTTGAACTTTGTCAATCCTCTATGTTCCATTCTTCTCCTGGGATCAGTTTCCACATCCAGTAACAGTTACTTCCAGGAACAATCTATGGTGCTGCTTGAGATATAGTGAATGATTTCTGGCTTCACCGAAATAACACAAGGACATCTTTGGACCTGAAGTAACACGAGTTTCAGAGACAACTTAGTAAAGAGAAAATATGAAATTTATATTGCTTATAAATACATTATCCATGAGTATATTGAGTTCAAACATTGTAAATTCTCTGTAAATTAAGGTGAATTTTAAAAGAGAAGATGTTTCTCAGATTTTTTTTTTTGTGAGTGTATGTGCTGCGCATTATTTCCCAAGTGTACATGAATTTGGTAACTCATGTTAACTATAGCAATAATAAGAGAAAGAGAAATTCTGTGTTTAAGTATAAGGGTTCAATACACTACAGAAGACTCTACGAATAAGACCACTTTGAAACAATAAAGCCAAGTCCAGATTTATGAGAGTGATATAGAGAAAGCATTACTCCTACGTGGAACAGGAAGTATGAGGCCACTCCCTTTCTAAATCATGCTTGCTAATGACACAACTTTGTAGAAAGTAGAATGGAAGAATAATTCTGTTTTCAATGCAAATCAGATATAAGAATTGGAAAAAAAGTCCATCTTGAGATAGCAGGGATTATACTAGCTATGAACTGGTAGATAAGATCACATTTTTTCTTTCCTTTACTTATATATTGTTTGTTGGTGGTGGTCTTAGAACTTGAACTCGGGGCCTGGGCACTGTCCCTCTGCTATTCAGCTCAAGGCTAGCACTCTACCACTTGAGCCACAGTGCTGCTTCCAGTTTTCTTGCAGTAAATTGGAGAAAAGTGTCTCCGGGACTTTCCTACCTGGGCTGGCTTTGAACCCTAATCCTCAGATCTCACCACCACCCAGCATAGTATCACATTTCTAACAGTGTACACTCAGCATATGTAATGTTTATGTTCATCTATCTTTATATGAATTCTTGATTTAAAAATCTGGGCTACAGCTTAGACTTTACACTCACAAAAATGTTTGTAGTTTAATAGTTGATTCTACTGGACAAATAAAACCTAAGAATGTAAAGGAGTCTGGGACGTTCAGTTTGCATCCTGCCTGGGCAGAACAGTCTTTGAGAAACTATAATTAACCAGCCAAATCTGGATTGGAAGCATGGATCAAGTATTGGAATACCAGGCATGAGCAAGATTGCTGAATAAGATCTTGACGCTTTTGCATACATACATACAATCATACACATATATATACAGAGACACTTATATGTGCACACACAAATACACATATGAAGCAAGTCTCAGAATATGTAGAAAAGTTAGAAAACAATAGAAAATATGTCCTGAGTAAGACTAGAATCAAGTGATAATTTTTAAAATTAGAAAATCCTCAAGCGAACTTTCTTCAAAAAAGTTTGAGAAAATTACATAGATAGGGATAAGAGATAGTAAGAGAGCCAAGTAATCAATATTAAAAGGATTAAATCCATGGAGAAATGAATCAGAGACCCCGCAGGTGCATTTGAAAATGTTCATATCCTGTCTCAAATGTTAGAACATCTTCGAAAATAGTACATGAACAGTCTGAGAAGTTTAGTTGATAATATAACTGGAGAAGATCAGAATTGCTAGTCTATATACAGAGTAAATAAACCAAGAAGGGCCTGGGAAGGTGGCTCAGTGGTAGAGAGCTTGAGTTGCATACATGAAGCCCTGGGTTCCATTCCTCAGCACTACATAAGCAAAATGAAAAAAGCCGGAAGTGGCTCTGTGGTTCAAGTGGTAGAGAGCTAGCCTTGAGCTGAAGAGCTGAGGGATGGTACCCAGGCCCAGAGTTCAGGCCCCATGATCGGACCCAAAAATAAATAAATACATAAATAAATATATAAATAAACCCAGAAACTATGGTGGGGCTATGTGATACAAGCCTTCAATTCTAGCACTCAGACTGACAGGAGATTAGAGACTGGAATTACATAGTGATACCTTCCCTGGACCAAGTAGTATAATTTTGTCTTAATAAAAGAAACCAAACAAGTTGGAAATTTGGGCTAATTATGTCATTATGTTTTGAGAAGTCATTTCCTATTGAAATGCAACTCATATATAATTCTCAGTTTTGCTTTTAAATGATCTCTTCATTACAGAACATTCTTAGATGCAAAATGGCTCATGATTCCCATCCAAAATTTGAAAAAGTAAGTAATCATTATCATTCTGTTAGATTCCAAGGAAAGGATGAAGGATTACAAAAGCTTAAGCATGGAGGAAAAGCAAAGTTCATCTAATGTAGGACTTTATCCATCTTCCTAAATTAGAGTTTAGACTTCAAATAAATATTTTGGTTTTGTTTGTAATTTCATATTCTATAGGATGCTACAAAATTCTTTTTAAGTAGCGTGTTTAATTGACAAATTTACAAATGTTTCTTGCATTCAATTTGCCTAGCATATTGTCTCAAGAGAGTTACAATTAGAACTCAGTTAATAGATAATTCCAACAGTTCCTGTATAAAATGATAATGTGCCATGCCTATTCCAGTGGAGTCTGCTTAGCATGGGAAACCAGCTTTCAGACCTGAGAATGAGGCTTCAAAGAGACCTATCTCTGAGAATGGGACTTCACCAAAGTCTACCTCAGAGAATGGGGCTTTACAGAGACCTATCTCTGAGTATTGGGACTTCACTGAAGTCTACTTCGGAGAATAGGGCTTCAAAGAGGCCTACCCCTGGAATGGCTGGCAAGCCCCTGGGAAAGATGTGTTTCTGTTCTTGCTTTTCTTTTCCTCACTGTATAAGAGTGCCTATTAATCTTTTACTGTTCCTGCTGCTCATTGTACTTACTCATGCTCAACGTTCCTTTATTCAAAGCTCTTTCTTAAGAGTGTTGATGACTCCAATATCTGATGAGTGTCTTAAAAATATGACTAACTCACCAGAGTTAAGTGCTACCCTGGAAGCCCCTCTTATGGAGGCTAGTAGACAAGACATAGGTAAATATAAAAGTATTGGGGGTTTCACGATGTCACTTCAGCAGAAGGAATTGTCTGTAAGAGATTTACAAGAAGCTGTAGGCGCGGCTAGAACAGAAAGAATGTATGGCAATTGCTGAGATAACTACTTAGGAGAAAGAACTTCCTGTTACTCTCTTTCATTTACTAAGAGACTTGCTAGATCTAGGCCTCCATGACCTTACTATTAAAGAAGGAACAGGAAAGATCTTATGGGACAGTTAAGGCCTCTATAGAAATAAGGTAATGGTTAGTTGGTGACAAACATCGAAACCCATTATATTTCTTGGAGATAAGCCGGAAACAAGTGCCTATCAGGCGACCAGCTGGTGACCACCCAAGAATGAAGCCCTGCAGCAAGATTGTGTAACCTTTTGCCCTTTCTCACGGAGACTTTTTGCTATAAAAGTTTGTTATCCTCTACATTAAATCGCACTCAGCATCCACTCCTCTTGTGTGTGAGTTGTCTGTTTGCCATCTCCCCACCTATTCCAGTTCCTCCACTAGGTGTCCTCCGTCTTCCCGACAGAGCCGTTCCGAGGCAATAATGTAAATAATGTAGACTGAGTTGCCAAGAAATGGATATTAATTTATAAATTTAGAAAAAGGGCAATTTTTTGAGGCTTTGGTATAACATTGTATGAAGAGAATAATTGTGTTACTTCTTTCGTCTACCTGTATGTAACACAGGAAGCAATTTCCTTAATTACATGCCTCTGTATACAATGAGAAAAACGCTAGGTTTGGAGTTTGTTTTATTTTTGTTTTTGTTTTATTGCTTTGTCATAGGGCTTGAACTCTGGACCTAGACACTGTCTCTGAGCCTCTTAAGCCCTACCACTTCAAGCTCAGTACCACTTGTGTCTGGCTTTTGCTGAGAAGTTTATTGGAGATAAGAATCTAGGGAACCTTCCTGCCTGGGTGGGATTTGAACTGAAATCTTCCGATCTTAGCATCCTAAATATCTATGATAGTTAAAAAGTATAAATATAAATAATATTTGCAAGAATACCAGTGGAGGAAAAATGATGCAACCCAGTTTATTGTGGTGTTCTTTCTAGAACATGGAGGGCATCACATTAGCATAGGTGTAGTATTTTTTCCAATAGAAATAAGCTATTTGTGATGTGAATTAAGGGAATTTTGAGGTGCACCCTACAAGTTGGAAACTGTTGGGCTAGGATGAATTTATGGCACAAATTTTAGGATTGATAGTCATAGAAATAATAGCTTAATCTGATGAAAAATTGCTTTCTCTTGAAGAATTAATTATAACCAATGCTTCATAGTTTTATCCTATACCAGAATGTGGCTATTTTTCTGTTCACTTCTCAATCTATAACACCCCATTGGAAAATGCATCTATTGCAGAATTACATAACATGCAAACAGGTGCTATTTTGAATCTCTCAGGTATTGAATGTTCAGAATTTGAAAGTGAGTAGATTTTAGTAGTTATTATTTTGAGGAATACACATATTCTGTCCTCTTAACTTATTTACTTTTAAAAGATATGGCTTTCTATAGAATTATACGGTTTTCAGTTTTAGTATGAGAAAGTACTAATTTATTCTTTTTTGAAAATATTGGCAATTAAATTGTGAAAAAATTGTCAAGTTATCTAACATTCAAGTTGATGGCCCTCTGATAAAGAAGGGGTAATTAATTCAAATTAGATGCCAAATAGTACTGATTTTTTAAAAAGTTATTACATGAAGAATAATATTTACTATACCAATACAGTGAAATGTTATTTCATGTAGCTTATTTTTTAAATTTAATTTTAATGTGAAAGTGATGTGCATTGGGTTAGCAATTGTAAGGCAGTGAATATATAACTGTTCAAACTTGTTATCCCCTCTCTCATTTTTCTCACAGTTTTCCTTCACCCCAAAACCCCTCACAAGTTGTAATGTACATTTCCAACTTATTATCTTGTGAGTATTGCTATTACATTGGTTTGCCCTTTGTCCTTTGTCTCGCCAATTTGTTGTTGTTCTTCCCTTCCCTAATTAAGGTAAATGTATACACAATACACAGGGTACCAAAATCAAACACAGTAGGAGATAACCCATAGGGGAAAAACCCAAGGAAAATAGAAATCACATAGTACATTAAAAACAACAACTGCAAATAAATATCTCTTTCCATATCTTGGAGTTCATTTTGCTCAGCATCAGCTTATATGTTCATATATATGCCTAACAAAGCCACTGGAAAATAATAGTTTCATGGATAATATATCATGAAAACAACATGTTAACTGTTTTTGATTGTAAAGGTGGAATTAGGATTGGTAAATTCTCCATTCTGATCAAGGAATTTCAAAAGAGTTTTTAAACTATGACAGGTAAATTTTAATTGTTCAAACGTTTTAACTTAGCCTATTAAAATTTAAAATTGCCTGGGAAAATAGGCTTTCATGCAAAGAAATCCATGGAGACTTAGCTGAGAGGTAAAATGGCTCATTTTCACACTAAACAAACAAGCCTCACAAACCGTGCTGTAAATCCTGTAGGTTAACATGAGAATTGTCCTTACCCAGGATATATAGTCTTACTGTGAGAAACAAGATTGTAGTGGAATTTAAACTCAAAGTTTTTTTTTAAATAAGACATCAAAATTTGTGAATTGACCTTTAATTACTAAACAGTAATTCTCTTAAAAAGATAATTTTGACTGGAACTCTAAAGCCAAAATATTTAGGGAGAATGTGCCCTTCAAATTAAAGAACGTATTGAGTTTACACTTTTCTGTTTGTAATACGTTCCACAATGTCTTTGCAAGTGATACACTGAAACACAGAAAAAATCTGATTGGATACTTCAAACCAATGATTTCACATTTCTAAGTAGCTCAAAAATATAATATCCTCATTAACATGAGATAGTGAAGACTTTTCTTATTGCATAAGCCAAAAAGTTTAGGGATCAGAAAAAAATTGAGCAAATTGAAAAGGTAAGAAAACACGTTCTTAGAGGCCCTAGCTAAGGATACTGACTTCAGCAGTGGAGGAGGCCAAAACTTTTTCATATAAATTGTCTTAATGTTTTTGCTACCTAAAGTGATTTTACAGAGCCTATTTGGCTCAGTATAATGCAAAACAAATTGAATGAAGACATGAAAATAAATTCCACCTCCAAATAAAAGAGTTTTCAAAGAGAAACCATGAAGATGTAGCAGTGGCGGATGCAGTATAGTCCTTCACCTTCACTAGATTTGAAGCCAAGAAGCTGTGATTAATCGGAAATCAGGCAAGAGCTAAGAGGGGACATAGAAGTAGGACATAGAAGTATTGTCCTTTGTAACAGATAATGTAATCCAAGGAATGGGTGATTTAACTCTATTCTTCTCCATACATCTTGTTGAGCAAAAGCAAGACCAAGGGAAAAATAATCTATTGAAATAATTTTGCAAAGAATAATTTCACTGTTCCTGATATGGTATCTAAGGAAAGTCTTAAGAGAGAAGATAAAAGTCGTAAGAGAGAAAATAAAAATGGATTATACTTCAGTTTCCTCTAAACATCTTGTTAGCAAAATATATCTTTGAGGTTAGATGTGATTGAACCAAAAAGGGGTGGAGTACTTATTTTTGTGGGACATTAAACACAAGAAGATTTCAAGGTAAAAGAAAAAATAAAAAAATATTATAGCTAAATATTTGTGATTACAGGTTCTTGGACTGGATTTTTGGAGACAAAGATTTGCATTAGTGTTGGTCTTCATTAACATAGATGTTGGATTTTCGTGGCAACCAAATGAAAAGAGGAAGTTTAATGGACTCGTTTGGACAAGTACACAGCATGATAGAAAATAATGGCAAATAATATTTAATAAATTATTTTGAACAATTACTTTGCGAGAATGAAGAAGGAAAGATATAATTGAAAATCACTTGACTTTATTAAAAGTATGAAAATAGAGTAGTGAAGAGATTGAGAGAAAATAAAGAGGACTGCTTTCTCTCCAGTGGAGTAATAGGTTCTTGATCTTGTTTCTTCCATTCTGTCTTCACAAGCTACCAAGTGTGCCTCAGGATTCGAGTATCCAGTTCAGACGAAGAACATTCGCAGAAGAAAATATTTGCAGTAGATATAGGTGATTTATAACCTTAGACAATCTATTTAAATCTGTTTAAAATTCTCCCCTACCCCAAACTGCCCTCTTTGAACAACTTTGTTTGCTTTTCCAAAGACTGACCTTCATTAACTATTTAAAATTTTGAGAGGTCATATTCATACTCTCTAGAGAATGCTCTTTGGTTGTAATTTTTGTGTGTTTTTGTTTGTTGTTGTGTTTTTTAACTGAATTTTAAAAGGTTGTGCAAGTGTGTTACAATTAAATATGTCCATCAAATTGTCTAATGCTCCTGGATCAGAGTCACTCCTTCTATCATTCTGAACCAACCCTTTCTCCAAGATTTATTTCAGATTTACCACTTCCTTTCTTACATGTGTACATTGAGTATTCTAGCTGTACTTGCCCATTGTTCTATTTTTCATTCATTCTATTTCTTTACTATTGTTCCTCTCTGTTTTCAATTTCCTGATAGTCATTCTGTTAAACTGCATGTTAATACTTTGAAAGGTTTATATACATTCCATTTAGTTTCAATCCCACATATACTTGAACTGATGTCAGCTTATATTTCCATAATTCATTCATCTGCAATAACAATTTGCAAGACTGGAGATGTGAAGCACTTAGACATGATTTTATTCTCATTCATTTGGAAGATTAATCTTTAGTCAGCAAGCAAGTTTAAAAATTACTTAGAATATATTCCTAACTACTAGTTTTTATAAATGGCTTTGTACAATGTTGTGTGATTATTTTATTTTACATAGGATAATATTTTCTACTACCTATAAGTTTTGGAAAAAGAAGAAAACTAAAATTTACTAGTGTAGAGGAATATGATAGAAATAGAAGATATATTTTATGTTTGTCACATCTCTGATCAGTACCCATATGCAAGACTTAAAGTCATATTTCTTACAATGTTAGACAGATAGGGAAAACATAAAACAACACATGATAAGGCAACTCTTAGTGACTTTTTAAAATGTACATTCTTATGTGATGAAATTTACTTTGTTAGCTAATATTTGGGTTTGAAATATGGGAGGCTGATCTATTTAACACATTTCTGGAAGGCACCTACTGAACATCACAAATGGTGGGTGTACTATTTCTACACTTTAATGAATGAATTTGGTTGGTATTAGTGCTGAGTAAGTAAATCAACTCTATTGGAACTTGCTCCCTACACTTGAAAACCTTGTAATGTCACTATCATCTACTTGTCAAGTGTAATTTTGGCAAATGTGATTTTAAAAAGTTTATTTGAAAATGAATATACTTTCAGGAGATTAAATGTAGGTTATCATTGGTTTGAGAATGACAACATTCATTTTTATACTACAGAACCTAGTTTTCTGAAGTACCAGTGTTTTGAAGCACTAAGGATCTTCTTAATGTTTTTCTGATCAATCCCCCTGAGCTGTGCTGCCCTCCTGAGTAACCCCAAAAGAGAGCTGTGCTGCCAAAGAGAAAAATAGTTCTCAGAGAAACCACTGGTTTCCACCAACCCTGTCCACCCTTAAGGAAGAGAACAGTTGCGCAGGTGTTCCAGCAGAAAAAAAGGGAAGTGTGATCAGGGAGGAGGTAAAACCCCTGAACTTGTGAACTTGCTTGTGTGGAAACCCCATGAACTTGTGAACTTGCTTGTGTGGAAACCCCTTACACTTGTTTGTTTGAAACTATAAAATCTGTGCTAATTTTGAGCTCAGGGCCTCTTAACATCACCAGTTACTGAGTGCACGGAAGACCAAGCTCAAGCTTGCAATAGACGACTGTTTGCTGTTTGCATTGATCATGGACCCTGGTGGTCTGAAAACTGGACACTCCAGTGTGAGCCAGCAGCGCCTGGCTTGGTGGTATTACTTTTTAATAAAATCATTTATTTCCACATTTTGATGGACTAAGATATAGTTTTCAACTTATTGTTATTAGTTCAAATAACATTCTCATATAGATACAATTCAATAACCAATGTTTTCCAATGATATATTAAGACTATGTTCTTCAATACATCTGTGAACACATGACACAATTTACATAATACCACTTACATACGTGCAGTTGTCTTAAAAGGACACAGGCTTTAGGGCCAGGAGGTAATATTTATTTTTATTTCTGCCTGAAACAATTTGTGACTTTTTACCAACAAACTGAAGTTGACTCTTTCCTTATTTGCAAGCTAAGTTGGAAAACGTGAGGACTCTTCACTTTTCCTTTTTCCTGCTCTAGAATTCAACAAATATATTCTTCAATATTTCTGGTAAGTTACATCCATTTACAGATGAGAAATGTAAGGCCAACAGTCAATAGAGTGAGTAAATAATGATACTATAATTTGTGTCTGAGCACTTCACTCCGTGTGCTTACAAGGAGAATAATTTGGTGATGGAGAGGACCAATATGAAAAGACTGTGGGGAAAAAGCATACTTTGTAAATGGTTGTTTGAGGACTAGGTGATCAGTGATGAGTATTTGAAACATGCTGGTGTCAGGGGCAAAAAAGGGGTAAATAGAAATCATATTAGTGACAGAAACTGAGAAAATCTTGATCATTCATCTTATCTAATGGGCAGGAGTAGAAGGGTAAGAAGAAATCTGAAGTACTTCCACTTCTCTGGCTGGAAACTGTTAGTGATATTCCTATGATAAGGATTACAGGTGGAAAAGATGGATTTAGAGGTAAAAATTCTCTGATAGTTCTAAAATTTATGTTAAATAGATGCAAAGATAGGTCTGTTTAGATATCATCAAAATATCCACGACCATTAATGTGAAAAAGAATAATAAAATTGGAGGCATTATTAAAGGGAAGAGGAAAAGGAAAGTTCTGACACAAGTGTGAGCAATGTGAACAAAAGTGTGGACAAGATTGGAAGAAAGATATAAATAAGGAAACAGAAATGTAATAAACACAGATTTACACAAGTAAAGGAAGGAAAGAATTTTTAGGAAAATATTGTAGGAAATATATTATCTAGATTTGAAAACTAAAAGGACATAGACAATTTCAATAAGAACAGTGTTTTGGAGAAAGTCATACTGATAAAATTTTGAGATATGAATATGAAGCCATAAAATTCTGGATCCATAAATTCAACAGATCCTGTTGATGTTAAATGTTGGGACCAAATGCTTTTATCCCAACCTTAGAAGAACTATACAGATATAACTATCATGAACTTTACTCAGAGGTATTATGTGACTATTTTTGAAGATTTGTTTAGCCAGGAAATTATAGATTGAACTACAGCACAGACAAGCCTAATTTATCCTACAGTTCCAATGAGTGACCCATGTATCTATATCAGTTTTGGATTTTATTGAAATACCTTTAGATATGTTTGGATACCTTAACACCTACT
>NW_024872076.1:0-20140 GCF_019054845.1 Dipodomys spectabilis
GATTTTTTTAATTCTAGTCCTGTTTTCAGTTATCTTCAAATAATTTTGAGATGAGCCAAGCATATGTGTAAATTGACATGTATCAAGCATACAGAACTCTGGAATCTTTGGACATTGATTTTTCTATCAACTTCACTTAAAAAGAAAATTATCATTTGCTTCATATATTCGATAATCTACTTAAACAGTTTTTATTAATTTTATCAACAGATCTCATAATCTATGGAATTGATGCATTGCATAAGTATTTGATTCCTTATTTGCACTGAATGAATATTATATTTCTTTTACATTTTTACACATGAAATAATGACATTCTTGAAGATAAAACATGCCTCTTTTTCATTTTGTTTGCCAAAATGGAACTATTAGACATTTTGAAAATTTAACTTAAATCTGAACCTTCAAATTTCACTAGGACTTTAATTGTGTTACTTACAAATTTAATATTAAAATAAAAAGCATTATTAAATAGAAAGCAAGATTATGTTATCATACCTTAATCCCTGAATTGACTTTATAATAAAAAACATTTATATTTATATAACAAGATATACATACTCAAATTATGATATATGGAAACATAAAAGTCCTTTTTTTGTTTTGTGTTTGTTGTTGTTTATAGTTTGTGATTATTCTGTCTTCTTTACCTTATGCCTGGTGTATTCATTGTCCATCTTCAGGAATGTGAGGGGTGGGCACAGAGCTTTAGGGAAAATTGTGAAAAATTGCAGCAGTGGAGTTCATTGAACATTGATGAAAGTGAACTATTTAGCACATGGGTGGGGACAGGTGAGTGGGACTGGGAACAAGTGAAGGAACTGAAGACATTTCACAAAAGGAAATTTACTCATTACTTGACTCTTGTAATTGTAATCCATCTATAAATCGCCTTAATAAGAACAACAGAGTAAATTTATTTTAAAAAGGTAAACAAAATGTTGTTTCTTAGAATCCTAGAAGTTTGTTTTGTTCACTGGTTTGAGCTGGTTGAGTTTATCTCTGAAAATAGCTACGTTGAGATACATTGAGCAAATTTGTGAGCTAATAGTAGATAAAAGTCAATTATGATTGTATGGTTTTTAAGACTGATTCATTTCTTCAATCTAATATGTATCATTTCTGTCTACCGTTTTTTGGTTTGGCTTGTTCTATTTTTTTAAGGACCTAGTGGTGCATCATTAGTGCTGATTCAAGATTGTTCTAATTTTCTGATGTACATACTCAAAGCTATACATTTTCCTGAGTATCACCTGTGCTGTTGTGTCCAAGAGGTGGTAGTAGTTTGTGTGTTCACTTATACTGAATTCCATAAAAGTCGGAACTTCCCTCCATATGTCTTCAGTGACTCACCGATTATTTAGCAATGTGTTATTCAGTCTGGTAGTTTCAGAATTTTTTGTGATGCCTTTTGATGTCGAGATCTAATTTGGTCCCATTGTGATCTGAGAGGATACAAAGAGTAATTTCATTTTTATTTTTGAATTCTGACAGATTTTTCTTGTGATATAAGATCTGATCTATTTTGGAGAATATTCCATGGGCTGCTGAGAATAATATATATTGTGACACTGCTAGGAGAAATATTCTGTAGATATCTGTTAGGTATAGTTTGTCAATGCAGTTATTTAGCTCTGAAGTTTCTTTGCTAATTTTTTACCTGGATGGCCTGTCCAGAGGTAAGAATGATGTGTTCATGCAACCAATAATATATTTGAATGTATGTGTATTTTTAGAGTAAGTATTATTTGTCTAATGAATTTGGGAGCTCTAAAATTCAGGACATTGATATTTAGAATTGTTATATCCCTCTAATGGAGAGTTTTCTTTACCAATATTTAATGTCCTTCTTTGTCTCTTTTTACTTTCATACCACTTTTAATGTAAAGCCTATTTTATCTAATATTAGTATAGCTACTCTGGCCTGTTTATGAGGTCCATTTTTAATTTGTAAAGATGATGTACAGAAGGGTTACAATGACTTAAGTCAGATAAAGAGCACATTTTTTAACAGTGTCACCTCTTCCCTCATGTTCTCCCAGTTTTTCCCTTTCAAGCTCCCTCTCCCATAAGTTGCATAGTTCATTTACAATGTAGTTTCTATTGAGTAGCACCGCTGCATTTGTTAACCCTTTGTCCCACCATTTCTGTGTTCTCTCTTGCCCTTTCCAAACTTGCACATATGAACAAAGGTGCACAAGTTTTAAAAAACGGCATCAGAACACAGAAGGAAAAGCAAAATAATTTTAAAAAACTATCATTTCTTGGAGACCATTTTAATGAACATTATTTTATATTATAATATTCATATAGTTATTAAGTCTTTGTGATCCTCTCCACAGAGCATTTTGATCTCACTTTATAAATGTTTAGAATCCCATATAATTTATCATGTCCGACTGTAATGTTTTCTTTTTTACCATCCCCATGTCTTTACTTGTAAAATTAGAGGCACATTCTAATGCAACAAATGAGGGAAATCAGGCAGCATATATTTATTTGAATCTGTCTTTCTTCACTTAATGTAAGATTGTTCCAAGTCTTTCCTTTTCCTTATGAATGGTGTAATATTCTTTCTAGATCAATAGAATTGCATCATACTGAAGAGTTTCTTCAGGAAAAGGAAAAAGATAGCAGGATATTTAGAAAGAAAATGGAATGGAAGAACATTTTTACTAACTAAGCATCAGACAAGGGTTTTCATAGCTAACCCATATTTAGATATCAAAATTTAAACCCAACAAAAATAGACACTCAAATAAACAAGAACCCAATTAATATATGGAATAAAGACAAAGATAAATTCTTAGAAGAAGTAAGAATGACAAATAGACACATCTCTCTCCATAAAAGAAATGAAAATTCAAACAACACTGAGATTCATCTCACCCCTGTTACAATGTCATTATGAAAAACTGACCAATCACAGATAGTGATATGGATGTGGCCCAAAGGAAACTCTATTACACTGTTCATGGGAATGTAATCTTTTCAACCACTTTAGAAAACACTATGGAAATTGCTCTCACAAGTGAATAGAGAGCTACCTACCTATGATCCAGCAACTCCCCTTATGGGCATTTATCCAACAGAGCAGAAACAAGGCCATACTGAATCTACCAGCACAATCATGTTCATTATTGCATTATTTTTTGTAGCCAACATATGGAATCAGCCCAGATGCTTCTCATTGTAAAAAGAGATCAAGACTTATGTATGTATATTTAAATTATATATATATATATCTAAATTTATTGATCCCAATTTACAAGTATATGTATGCATAATGCATATATACATACATATATACAACATATACATATATATATATATATATATATATACATACATACATAATGGAATTCTGCTCATCCATCAGAAAGAATAATATTGCACCATTCTTAAGGAAAATGAAACACTTAGAAATAATATTAAGTGAAATAAAGCAGACTCAGAGAAACTTAGCTTGCATGATTTTCCTCATTTGTGTTAGAAGTTGACTATAAATGTAAAATTAAACACACTGGATGGTATGCAAGGAGGTACAAATGAGTTATCTGAAGTGGTAGAGTACATGGAGAGTGCAAATACTATAATTCTCTTAAAAGACTAGGGCAAGGTTCAACCAAATAAATACCAGTATATGTGTACTGCAAGAGAGGACAATGGGGGGGGGGGCAATATGAGAGGGGTAGGAAATTGAAGGGGAAAAGGGTCGAATACAGGCAAGAATCTATTGTATACTTCCCAGAATTGAAATATGCAAAGCAAGGGGTAGTGTGAAATGGGGGGAGAAGATATTGAAGTGGTAACACAATTCCAGGTGCTTCATACACATAAACTGCTTTGTTAAATGGCAAGTAATTCCAGAACATAATATTGAGATACATAAGAATCAGGGTTGATCGGGATGGGTGGATGAAAATGTTGAATGGGGTGACATTGATCAAGATGCAATGTATCCATACACTGTTTCAGTTAATACCAACTACTTTGTACAACTAAAGATAATAAAAAATATTCAAAAAATTAATTATGATAGTTGAATATAGAGTTGAACCTCAATTAGATTCCCATTTAAAAATTTTTGGGGGGTTGCCAGTCATGGGGCCTGTACTCAGGGCCTGGGCACTATCCCTCAACTCTTCATCTCAAGGCTAGCACTCTACCTCTTGAGCCACAGCACCTCTTCGAATGTTTTTTTGCTTATATGTTACTGAGGAATCGAACCCAGGGCCTCATGCATGCAAGTCAAGCACTCTACTACTGAGCCACCTTCCCAGCCCTTAAACATATTTTAAACCTGGAGACTTAGAGAATAAAATTCAAATAATAAAACTTTATTAATCTTTTTTATCTGAATTTGTGAAATTTAAATCAAAACTCCTCTGCTTTTTTTCAGCCACTGGGCTGTTAGTACATTTCAAAGTAAGTGGCTTAAAAACATCAGGAGTATATTATCCATACTCTAGAAGTTTAAACATTGATTATAAAATGGTAATTCAAAGCAATTCTTTGTCTAATGGGGTCCACTTTCTGGTTCATTATAATCTATTTTCTGGACGTTCACATGGCAGAGTAATTATATTGGGATTCTTTTATCAGGATCAATATTGCAGGGTAATCTCTGAAACGTTCATTCTAATGTCACCAGGCAGAGGAACAGAGTTTCAACATGCTTATCTGGAAGGAGTTACATCGTCCAATACACTTCGCAACTTTTTTTTTAACTCAGTGTGGTGTATCATTTGGATATTATTTCATAAAAAATAATAACAAGGACAAGCTTATATCATGTGAATTATGTGAATGATTCTTACAGTGGGGATAATTATAGTGATGGCAAAGTGAAGTATGATTGTTTAGTGACTCTTGAATCACATCATAGGTAACCATGTAAACGTGGTACAGCCTAAAGCCCTTCTGATGTCTTTGAACAATCTCCGATGTGTTAATTGCTTTCAAAAATATTCGTTTGAGCCAACAAATACAGATCTCCTTTGATTTTAATTAAGGTCTGCTATTAGAACTCTCACAGTCACCAAAATCAGAGTATGCTAATATGTCTGATAAAATACAAAATAAAATTGTTACAATTAATGAAACATGAAGACTGTAATATTAATAGCACTATAAATACTAGTATTCACAGTTTATAATATATTGGCAACCTTTGGTTACCTCAGTTTTAAAAATATTTATAACTAAGTGTAAATTGTTTACAAATAATTATTTGATGATGTATAGAGACTGAGAAAAAGGTTTGCATACATATTTACTAAAGATGCAAACAAATACACCTGGTATTTCTGATCCTTCATTTGCTGGTTTCATTCATGCAGGGGGAACATGCAAATGAAAATTGCAAAATTGCATTTACTAAAGGGTTAATTACATGAAGTTTATGTTGGGCTAAATAACTGATTTTATAAATTAAATCGTTTTTGTCCCTTCCTTCCTCCATCCCTTCCTTTGTTCCTTCGTTCCCTCATTCCTTCCTTCCTTCTTTCCCTCCTACTTCATTCCCTCCATCCTTACCTCTCTCTCTCTCTCTTTCTTTCTTTTTCTTTTATTTTTTTCTTCCAATCTTTTACTCAGAATATTTCTTATGGCTATAGAAAAAAATACCAACTATTGTACTTTGAGGTGTTATGAGTAATTATGAGTATACTAGAATAATATTGATTTTAATAACCTATCTTATATCTTAAGAGAAATTATACTAAAAACAACTTCACAAAAGTTGGAGGATATGTAACAAATATCACTTTCCATGACATTGTTTATTTCCTCAAAGTAAAATAAGAATTTAGATATAATATTGCGTATGTGTTGTTTTTGTGATTTGAACTCTCAAGGATATTGGTTTAACATTTGAGCCACAACTCCACTTCTGGCTTTGTGTGTGTGTGTGTGTGTGTGTGTGTGTGTGTGTGTGTGTTTGTGTGTGTGGTGATGTGTGTGTGTTTAATTGAGATTCGACTCATGAACTTTCTTTCCAAGGCTGGCTTTTTAAAATTTTTTAATTTTTTTATTGTGAAAATATAGTACAGAGGTGTTACAATTACATGGGCAAGGTAATGAGTACATTTCTTATCAAGTTTTGTTGCCTCATCCTTTTTTTCTACTTCTCAACCGTTCTCATCTCCGCCCCTTCTGCCCCATCCACCACCCCCCGTCAAAGTTGCAAAGTTCATTTTTCTACATAATGACTTGTACATCTCATTGTTGCAATGGGTCCACCTGTATCTTTATTTAAACCATATGATTTTTCCCTTGCCCTCCACAAATCATACCAACATCAAATACTATGCAAGCAGTGGTTATACCGTGGGGGAGGGGGCATGTCTGTGACAAGCAGAATAGGTCAGATAAGTTGATGTTTGGTGAAATGAACCCTAGGATAAGTATTTAAATGTTTTTTTTTTCTTTCTTGCAATTGTTTCTAACATATTTATAAGATTATTTCTTTGTTGCCAAGGCTGGCTTTGAACCCCAGATTCCTGAGTAGTGAGGATTACAAGCTTGAGAAACCCATATTAAGCACAGATATATCTAAGAATAAAATATATTTCTTATTATTTTAATTCTAGAGGCTCAATTTAACAAATTAACATTTAGATATTTATTTAGTTATTAAATCTGAACATGCACTGTGAAAAATAGTTTTCATTTTTATAAAAAAATATACACTCAAAGGTTTAAATGTCAGAATCTTTGCACTAATTGAAATGCTCTATTATTCAAAAGCGACAAAAGGATCCTTAATCAAATTTCTCATGTAAGCTAAAAGCAATAGGCTCTGTCAGAGTTAATGAAGCAATTTTTCATTAAACTAAATATTATCTACTGTGGTCACACGCTTTTTTCTTCCTTTAAACGTAAGATTTTTTGACATAAAATATAGATTCATACGTTTTTTGAGTATATAAAAATTTTAGTTACTGGTCATGTATTTCTGAAGTTTGATTACTAAGACATTTCAGAGAAACACTGAATTTCATGTATTATGCCAACAGTGATTTTTAGACATTGAATCAATCTCAATATGACATAAAGCAAGATATTCCATGACTCATGCAATTATTCCTAGAATTGAACATAACTTGTTTTTGAATGGTAGGAAATTCATGTTATACCTACTCTATAGAATAATTAAGAAATGAATGATCGTGATAGTATCTATTTTTTCTTCAACTAGAAAGAAAGAACCTCACAACAGATGACAAAAACTTGAATAGAAATGTCATAAAATTATGAAAAATTCAAGTCATTATAAGTTAGATGAAATAGTCTTTTTTTGGGGGGGGGGGGGAATCCGGTCGTGGGGCCTGAACTCTGGGCCTGGGTGCTGTCCCTTAGCTCTTCAGCTCAAGGCTAGAGCTCTACCACTTGAGCCAGGATTGGGATTAATAATTAGCTTTCACTATGTTGCCATAAAAAGGTGAACCCTCTCATGTGGGCATAGTTGTAAAGATTTGGTCACTGAGAACTTGTGATCAAAGAGAATGTTAAGATCAAAGTCCTTTCCTCCTCTTCCTTCTTTTACTTCCGTCTCCTTTTCCTTTTCCTTCTCCCTCTCCCTCTTCCCCTCCTCAT
This sequence comes from Dipodomys spectabilis, assembly GCF_019054845.1. Lineage (NCBI taxonomy): Eukaryota > Metazoa > Chordata > Mammalia > Rodentia > Heteromyidae > Dipodomys > Dipodomys spectabilis. Next base: position 7,600 of record NW_024872076.1, read on the forward strand.
GTTTCTCCCTTTCTCCACTTTTATTCCTACTTTTCTTTACTTCCTGGCTTCCATGAATACAATACTCCATCACATGTTCCTGACATGGGGTACTGTGCCACCACCAACTGAAAGCAATGAGGATAAGAAATATAAACTGAAATGTGTAAAATCAGAAACCAAGATTAATCTTTCCCCCTTTTAAGTTAATTTTATAAAGAATTTGGCATATTAATAGGAGACTTCACAGCATGCTCTCATGTATTATAAGGGATAAGATTTACTGGAAAAAATCTGACCAACATCGCCTTAATGAAATGATTGTTTAAATTAATATTATATTAGGACAAATCTAGTTTAAAATATCAGATATACTTCAATAAGAGGCAAAAAAATCACCTCTATGGTTTCCTATGAAAAGATAGCAGAATTCAATCTGTTCCTCAAGGAAATAGACCTATAAGTGACAGCATTGTCAATTTCATAAATGATGTAAGAAGACTGTAGAACAAATTACACACTAAACTGCATGATATAAAATTTACTTTGTCCTGTGTATTCTATCTATGTCTGGATCCCAAAATGACTTGTGTTTTATCATATTTTTAATTAACTTTAAGTAGTTGTATGGGAGGTGCTTTTTGACAAAGAAGTTAATGAATAGTGTTTAGTGAGGTTTTTTTCTTTTTTTTTTTTTTTTTCTCTCCTGAGGTTTGAACTCTGGGTCTGAATGCTGTTCCTGAATGCCTTTGGATGAATGCTAGAACTTTCTGAGATTTAATTGGAAATATGAATCTCACAGACTTTCTTGCCTGGGCTGGCTTCAAACCTCAATCCTCAGGCACCTGATTATATAGGATTAAAGGTGGGAGCCGCTAGTGCCAGGCTTAATACAATACACCTTTTCTTTTACTCATCCTGGGGCTTCAACTCAGGGCCCTGGCAATGTCCTTGAGCTTCTTTTCCTCATGCTAGTACTCTATGACATGTGTCATAGTGCCAATTCCAGATTTTTTGTTTATGTAGTAATGAGGAATCAAACCCAGTGCTTCACACATGCAAGGCAAGCAGTTTACAACTAAGCCACATTCCCAGACCTATACAATGCCCCTATACATTATCCCTCATCCTTCTCAATCCTATCTCATCCCTCAATTTACATAATTTTGTAGAATATTCACTGACTCGCAATAGTATATATAGTCACTCAGAAGATATACCACGGATCATATTTTCTTGATAGTCTTATTCAGCAACATACTAATGTTATGCATTATAGAATTCTGTGATTTTAAATTCTAAATTATCACTTAGATTCACCCACTACTATTCTAAAAATTTTCCTAAGGTTAATGCAAATGCAATTTGTAATTCTTCGATAAAGTAAAATGATTCTTAGAATGTTAAAGAGTTGGAGTAAGAATGTTACCTTCAGTTCTAGATCATTTTATCCTTACTACCCTCTCAAAATACTCCCATATTTATTACTAGTCACTTCCTGTCAACATTCCAACCTACCTCCCTTGAGCAGCTATTATTTCATATTCTTCTTCTACAGATGAGCCAATTTTAAAAAGCTCATATAATTAGAAAATGTAGTCTATTTTATCCATTTTTCCCATGTAATATTATTTTTCTAAAGTAAGTCCATGTAAACTTTTCTCATGGATAGAGCATGTGTATAATGGAATAACATCCTGAATGGACATTTAAATACTTTATGATATGTTAGTATAAAAGGTTTGGCTATGTATATTCTTGTACATGTGTCTCATTGGACATATGTTGCAATCTATTTTGTATATAACATTATGATTCAAAATGCTGGATCATAGAGGCAACTCTATATATAATATCTTAAAGATTGTCAGTATGTTCAACAAACTGACTATATAATTTTAAATGTCAAATACCAATGTATAAGGATTCCAATTTCTACATAATGGTTGTACAGGGCTATCTTATTGTTTCTATTTCCACTAATCTCTATATGTATGCAATGTCTAGGTATGTTATGATATTTCCATATGTTCCTTGGTTGTTATTATATTACTATAGAGATATGTATTTGGATTTTTTATAACTTATTCAGGATGGTTAAAGTTTTTCATTGGCATTCATATACTATTAATATATTTCTGATTCAAGTCTCTTTAAATAAATTTATATGTATACACACTATATGAACATATGCATATATTCATAGTTATATGTGTATATATACTAATACCTATATATATAAGAATATACAGATGTGTATATACATGTATATAGACATATATGCATATTATTATATTCATTTGTCTGTAAGTTATCATTTTACTTTATTTGTTAAACATGTCCTTTATTGATTTTACTACATTTTATATTATGGTTGATGTTGTACAGAGGAGCCAGTTGCCTGTGGCTCACCCCTGTAATCCTTGCTACTCAGCAGGCTGAGATCTTATTATCGTGTTTCAAAGCCAGCCTGTGCATGAAAAGTCCATGAGACTCTTATCTCCAATAAACCCCCAGAAAACCTGAAGTGGCCCTATGGCTCAAATGGTAGAATTCTAGCCTTGAGTTGAAGAGCTGAGGGACAGCACCCAGGCCCAGAATTCAAGGCCCATAACCCCCACAAACACCACGACCAACAACAAAAAGAATACTGACCGAAATTCAATAGTAGTAAGCAGTCTTAAAGATAGGCTGAAGTCTAACATTTTAGTATAATCCTAGATTCCAGCAGCCTTCTAGTCCAATGAGTTAAGAGCCCTCAGAATGTTGATCGAATTTCTTAGTTTATTTACACAATCACTATAATTATGTATTTTCTCATCTCTTTCTTTCATTTCACCACAGAATCTGTATTTATTCTTTATGCCATACTTGAATACAAAAGCCTTTGGAAGATATTTATTAATTGGTGTATATTAATTGTACAGAGAAAACTTATTGAAATATTTTACACTTTCACATATTAATGAAGGGCCTGATTAAACTGTTTCTGGTTTCTTTCTTTCTCCATTCCCATTGCCTTTCATTTTTCAACTGTTTTCTGTGAATTTCTTTGTGCTGTCTTAAAACATTGACAAAATGTATTAAAGTGCTGTTCATCCATCTTTATTGAAAATTATACAATGCTGAATATAAAAGAAAAATCTAAATAAATGGAGACATAATTTTTGTGTATTGGAGGATACAATTGAGCAATAATATAAATTGTCTCCTCCCTTTTTTTTTTTTTTTGATCATTCATGGGGCTTGAAATCTGGTCTTGGTCGCTGTCCCTCTGCTCTTCAGTTCAAAATGAATGCTCCACTCATTTAGTAACTGTGCCACTTCTGGTTTTCTGGTGGTTAATTGGACATAAGTGTCTTATGGACATTTCCATTCCAGGTGGCTTTGAACCGCAATCCTCAGATCTCAGCCTCCTATGCAGCTATGATTACAAGCATGAGACAACAGAGCTCAGGTTCACAGTTTTATTTATGTTTATGACAATTTCTAAAGGCACCTGTCTAGCACTATTTTATTCATTGACAAAGCAAAATAAGCTGGAATATATTTCTCTGTCCAATAGTAAAACTCTTAGTGTAAAATTGTTATATTTGTAAAGGAAAGATTATACAGCTCAATGGGTCTGTAGGGCTCCAGATTATATCCACATAAATGTTATCAAAGAATATTTAGTAAGGGGTAAATCCAAACATTTGAGGAATGATATTCGCTTTAATAAGTGGTGATAGGTTAGACAGTATTTGGGAGAATTAAAAAGTGAACATTGACTTAAACATAACAATTTATTCAAATGTTAAGTTCAAGCTGGATTAAAACGTGGCATATAAAACAAAAAAGTGATGTGAATTAAAGCAAAGAAATTTGCTTACCGGAAGTGGTGCTATGGCTCAAGTGGTAGAACTCTAGCCTTGTGCTGAAGAGCTGAGGGACAGCATCCAGGCCCAGAGTTCAAGGCCCACAACCAGCACAATCACCACCACTAATAATAAAAAGAATACTGACTGAAAAAGCAATAGTATTAAGCAGTCATATAGATAGGCTCAAGTCTAACATTTTAGTACTATCTTAGATACCAGCAGCCTTCTAGTCCAATGACTCCAATTGTCAAGACATCTTGACCATTTTGGAGATGAAGCATTCTTAAATTTGGCATTAAAATTATAGGAAAGGAAAACGATATAGTTGAGCTCAATAAAAGTGTAAAACAATTTAGTCTGTGAAAGCTCATATACAAGTAGTGAATAGAAGTTGGGAGCAATTGGCTCATGTATCTCATCTTAGCTCCTTGGGAGGCTTTGATCTGAGTATTCCTGTTTGAAGGCAGCCCACAAAATGAAGTCCCTGAGAATTTTATCACTGATTAATCAGCAAAATGCCAGAAGTGAGGCATGACTCAAATGGTAAATTGTTTAAAAATACAACAAATCTCAGGGACCCTGAGTTCAAGATTCAGCTGTGAGCAAAGATGATTCCCAGCACCTTCATGGGACTCTGGGAGATTCAGAAACCCGGGATGCCTCGAGGATCCTTTCTCTGCAACATGAAACTTGGGGACAGGATGTGGTAGACCATCCTTCCTGGCCCCAGGGGGGAGGAGAGGAGGCCCCTTGAGCCGGGCCTCAGCTCACTGGCAACCTCATTCACACCTGAGTGGGGAATTGAGTGCCACAGAGCTGGTCAGCTGCTGGACAGAGATCTTTGAGAAGATAGGCATTCCACAGGCCCAAGAATCCAGCTAGTACATCATGGCTCACATCCTAGGAGCCAAAAGAGTTAAGTGTGGTGGCACCAGGAGGATGGGAAGAGGGAGGAGGGAGAATTGTGGGAGAGCTTCATCAGGCTTTGCCCTCCCCCCTCCCCCCCAGGATCCTTACCTGCATCGAATGGGACTTTTCTATAGTATTGTCATAGGCAGATGCTCATATACTTATCCAAAAAAACAGTTACAGTGTGCAATAGGCTCCGGGAATCATAGATGAAATGATCCACTGCTGGTTCCATAGCACATGAAGAAACCTTAGATTGATCTGGATGCTGGTGCTTCACACCTGTCACCTAGCTACTTAGGAGGCTGAGATGGGAGGATTGAGGCTTAAGGCCGCGGCAGGAAATCCTGTAAGACTCTTATTTCCAACTAACTACCAAAAAGAAAACACCAGAAGTGAATGTGTGGCTCAAGTTGTAGTCTGTTGGCCTTGAGTAAAAAGGCTCAGGGACAGCATCCAGGGTCCAAGTTCAAGGCCCATGAGTGAGAGAAGAAAGGAAAAGAGAGTGAGAGGAGGGAAAGATGGAGTGAGAAAAAGTGGAACGGAAGAAGGGGGAACAGGCATGCCTTGGTTTGGAGTCCCTGGATCAAGGGAGCCAACCATTCACAATCTCTGTGGGCAAAGTTTCAGAGTCTAAAGACAGTATGTAGGACCAAGCCGCTGACCTATGATCAACTTCATGAAATCCAGGTGTTGTGTGGTCGCTGACTGCAGAAGGATGTAGACCCTAGTGCTCAGGGTTGGTCATCAGGTTTTAATCTCTCCTGGCCCCACCAGGTTTATTTTCTGGTCAGATAAGAAGAAAAGCTCCAACAGCTAGGTAGGTGTTGGGGTGACACAGTGTCAAGGTGGGGGGCAAGGAATAAGAAGGAAGATGAAATGGGAGGATGATCCCAGGTCAGGTGTGTCAGGACATTGGAGCCATGATCTCGCATGACAATCGAGACCATCAGTAATAGAGCCTTTGACCAACCATAGGGTTATTAAAAGTCTTGGTGTCTTGGGTTCACCATTGAGCACCTGGCTGTCATCCACCGCAGGATGCCTCTGCAGTACAATTTTGGGGACTGGGATTTCCAGGGCTCAATCTGAAGATCACAACTCCAGTATTCATTTCAAGACCAGATACAGAGGTAAGTGTGCCACTGGCATAGGACAGCCAGGGAATGAGGGTGGGAGTCAGGACCTGTGTTGCCCAGAGACTTCCTCTAGGGGACGCTAGGAACCTGTGACTACCATTCTCAGAGGCAGGGGTGGGTCTCTTTGCTGGCTCAGCCTTTAGTCTAGATGGCAGATCTGGGATTCAGAGAGGACAGGCTGGTGGTGGGGCAGGCTTGGGGAGGCTGGTGGGAAAACAAGAGGCACTGGGCTCTGAGCAGGGTTGTTTCTTTAAGGATACTCACAACCTAGGAAAATGCCTGTGATGGATCAAGCCTTTTCCCCTTCCCAAGAGAGACAGACCTAGAGCCTTCCAGTTTGCATCTCTTGGCCAAGAAATGCTTTTGTTCCCACATCCTGTGGTTGGATAACTAGAACTCACCTCACTGCCCAATGTTGAGGCAGGACAGTGAGAGATCCTGAGTCTTTCATAAGGTCAGGGGATCCTCAGTATGAGATTGTACTTGAATGTCCTAACTTGGAGCATGGTCAGTCCCATCTAATAGTGCCATGACGTAGGACATAGAATCTAGAGAATCAGAGCCTGATGGGGTCTGTTCTGGGAGTCTTGAGTATTATGTGTGAGCTTTCAACTCCCTTATGCCCACCTGCTTTCCTTTCTTGGGTGGGTCTTTACTAGAAAAAGCTTGAACCTAGGGACTGGGTCCTATCTCTTGTCTCTTATGCTCAAAGCTATCACTCTATCATTTGAGCCGCAGCTCCACTTGCAACTCTTTTGGATGTTTAATTGGAGATAAAGAGTTCTCATGGACTTTGATGCCAAAGGTGGCATCCAAGTGCAGTCCTCAGATCTCAGTCTCCTTAGGGTATTGGATGACAGGCATGGAAAAATATGTTTGGCCTGTTGCCAGTAGCTCATGGCTGTCATCATAGGTACTCAGGAGGTGAGATCTGAAGATCACAGGTCAAGGCCAGCATGCTCAGGAAAGACCCTGAGACATTTTTTTCCCAACAAACCACCAGAAAACTGGAAGGGGTGCTGTGGCTCAATTAGTTGAGTGCTCACCTTAGTTGAAGAGATCATGGATAGCACCTAGGCCCAGAGTTCAAGCACCACAACAGAAAAAAAGAAAGTAAGACATCTTTGCCTGCAAAGGATGGTGGAGGTGTGGGGGAGAGTGTTGTGTGTGCTGTGGCGAGAGACCAAGTTCTAGCCTTACTGTACAGACATTTCTAAGAACTCCCCAAGTTTGCTCCAGTTTGAACCCACAGCTTCAAGAGGACATGGCCTATGGCAGGCAGGGAGTGGGCAAATGGGTGCAGGGGTGAGATTGTTGTGTTTTTATTCTCTCCATTGAAGGATGGATTTGAGTGCTGGGTGTCAAAGTCTCAAATGAAGGTTTGCAAGAAGTTTGTGGCCTGAGGAGATGGGTTTCCTCTGGGTATATGAAGGTGGGTGAAGCCGGAAGCCACTGGTGCCTCACAACTGTCATCCTAGATACTCAGAAGGGTGAGATGTGAAGAACGTGATTCCAAGCCAACTTGGGTAGAAAAGTCTGTGAGACTTGATGTCCAATGGATCAACTAGAGAACAGGACATGGTGCTGTGGCTCAAGTGAGAGAATGCTCACCTTCATCTGAAGAACTGAGGGACAACACCGTGGCCCAGAGTTCAAACCCCATGACCAACCACAAAAAAAGAGGTGACTAAGTTTTCTGCATACCAGTGCGTACGGTAGGATATGCCATGCTGGTCTATGAGACATTCCAGATATGTGAGAGGCGCAACCGAATGGAGGGAGTTTATTGTTCTGTTCTCAGGGACTGCTGAAGCCTTGGGCTTTTCAAGTGTGTGTGTGTGTGTGTGTGTGTGTGTGTGTGTGTGTGTGTCTGTGTGTCTGTGTGTCTGTGTGTGTGTGTGTGTGTGTGTCTGTGTGTCTGTGTCTGTGTCTGTGTCTGTGTCTGTGTGTGTCTGTGTCTGTGTCTGTTTGGAGGTAGAAGAACTGGGCCTTGAACTCAGGGCCTAGGTGCTGTTCCTGAGCTTTTGTGCTCAAAGCTAGTGCTCTGACACTTGAGCCACAGCTCCACCTCTGGCTATTTGGTGGTTCACTGTAGATGAGAGCCTCAGAGACTTTCCTGTGCAGGCTGGCATTGAACAGTGATCCTCAGACTTCAGCCTCCTGAGTATCGAGGATGACAGACAGGAACCACCTGTGCCAGCTTTGTGTGTGTGTGTGTGTGTGTGTGTGTGTGTGTGTGTGTAGAAGTTGGTTGTAACAAGGAGCACTGGACCCTTTGGTAACTTCTAACCGCAAACTTTGGGGGGTGCATGGGCTTTGTGACTGAGGTCTGGGGGCCTGGAAGGGTGAGATGCTTGAAGGGGACTCAGCACTGTTAAATTATAATACCAAGGGATCTTTGTGCTCTGGAACTGTCTACTCCCTTGGGCCTGGTTGGTGGCAGAGGGAGCTTAGGAGAACCTGGGGGTGAGGACTGCAGGGGGTGGCTCCCCAGGGGGACAGAGATAGCAGCTGATTCTTGACCAGAGTTGAAGTTCTGGGTTGGGCATGGAACCTTCGGACCTCAGTATCCTCACTGGACAGTTGTGAGAAAACAAGGGGTCAATACAGGGGGATCTCTGGGGCAGGGACAGGCATAGAGGGAGTGGTCATCAGATAAGGTTCTTGGCAATTCTGTGAGCATATGACAGGAAGATACCTGGAAAGGGCTCAAATGGGACCTGTTATTTATCGTGCCACAGGTATGGGATTATGAAACAAAACATGGCTTTCTTTCATCCTTACCCTACCCACGTGAGGAAGGGGATCCTTCACTTTTCAGTGTTGCAGCTGGGGAAAATGAGGCATGGAGAAGCTGGGTGACCTACTCATGACCCCCAGCTGAAAGAAAGCCTGACCTGACTTCACTGCCATGCTCCCTAGGACAATGGGTGCTATTCAGTCCACTTCTTGTAGTGGGAAGTCCACTTCTTCTCAGTCATGGGGCTTGAATTCTGGGCCTGGATGCTGTTCCCGAACTCCTCAGATCAAGGCTAGCACTCTACAACTTGAGCCAACAGCACCACTTCCGGTTTTCTGGTGATTCTTTGGAGTTAAGAATCTCACAGACCTTCCTGCCTGGGCTGGCTATGAACCAAGATCCTCATATCTCAGCCTCCTTTGTAGTTACCATTATAGGGCTTAAGTGTAATTTTGACTCTCTCTCTCTCTCTCATAGGAACTCTTTCTCTCTTTCATTCACAGGAACTTGTTGAATGGGTGCTGGACGAGGTGTCCCAGCATCACCATGTGTGGCTGGGACCAAAGATGGCCCTCTCATTCTGGAGGTAGGCTGTGGGTCAGGAGCTTTCTTGCTCAGGCTGTTGAACTCACTCCCTCAGGTAAGCCCCTCTGTGCCTGGGCTAGATCGTGATAGTTATTCATTGTCAGTTCATCTAGTGAGTCCTTCCTCACTACCCTCTTCTAAGACAGTTAAAGGAAAGTGGATGAGGAGGCATCATGTTATCCAACTGCACAGCCGAATCAGGGGCCTCTGATCCTCACTGTCACCTATCTGGCCAGACCCTGATTATAAGAAAACGAATTCACTCTATGTCTACTTTGCTTTGTTGGGGTGTGTCGTTTCAGTGAGGGGATGTGGTGTGCAGAGGAAAGACCTCAGAACTGATACCTCCTGGGAGATATTTGTTCTGGTGACAGAGCCAAGTCATTGCTGTGGATAAGGAGGAAGCCGCCATCAGACTGACCCGGAACGATGCTCAAAGGTAGGTAGGCTGTTGAATATCAAACACACTATTGTCTTCTTCCAACTCAACAACAGGGATGCAGGGCGGGTTGCCCAGCACTGGCCCTAGGGAATTATAAATGGATGGTGGCGGTCAGGTGCTGGTGGCTCTAGCCTGTCATCCTCGCTATTCGGGAGGCTGAGGTCTTGACTCAGAGACAGCCCAGGCAGGGAGATTCTTATCTCCCATAAACCACCTCCCACCCCCACAAAAAAAGATATATATGGTGCTGTGGCTCAATTTGTAGAGCCTCAACCTTGAGTAAAAGAAGCTCAGTGATGACACTGAGGCCCTGAATCCAAGCCCTGGGACTCACAAAAAAATAAAATAAATGAATAGTGGGCACCTGTTATCTTACTACCAAAAACGATGGATTAATTCTTCTCTCTGGTACTTGTAGCCAAATGTAAGGGGCTTCCCTTGATGTTCCTCTAAACCTCTCCTCTCTATTATCTCTCCCAGCTTCAGTTGCAGGATAGAATTCAGATCATCCCACTTGATGTGACCTTATGAACCCTCCCCTACCCACCTTCCTTAGTGTGGAGATCGTGGATGTACTTACCATTGGGAGAATGAAGCACCGGAGAGATGGGGGTAGGTATCCCTGAAACTCATACTCTCATAAACACACTCACCTAGGCCAACTCAGACTAGCCTTTTCCAAAGACATTTTATCTCTTTGGATTAACTGACCTAGGAGAGGAACTTGATCTCCTGTAAATAGCAATTTTAATTAGGGCTTGCTAGTTGACACGAAATAAACAGAAGCTCAAAAGAAAGGCCCTGGTGCTTGTCATATCTTGCTCAGGCTCACGCCTGAAATACTGGCTCCTCAGTAGGCAGAGATATGAGGTGCAAAGATTGAAGCCAGCCATAAGCTGGAAAGCAAGTGAGACTCTACTCTCCATAGAACCACCAAAATGTTAGAAGTGGAGCTGTGGCTCAAGTGCTGGAGCATCAGCCTTGAACAGAAAAACTCAGAGAGACAGCTCCCAGATCCTCAGTTCAAGCCCACACAAAGAAATGGCCTCATTTCTTCCCCACAGACTGCGTGGGCCTCGAGTGCCCTCTCATGGAGTGTGATACAGCACCGGTCCCTGGGTAGTGCATCAGAGCCTTCAGAAATTGGGTGGTGAAAGCCAGGCTTTCCCCTTTGCGCGCTCTCAATCTACACCAGCCGGAAGGAAGAGCATGACAAGGCCTGCATTGTGTAGAGCTGAGAAGATCCCCCCACCCCTCTCCCCACCAGGGCAACTAGAGTGGGCTTCTTAAAGGCAGCACTTGAAAGAGGTCTTTCTTAACAAGGAGGATCTGACAGGAAGCATAGAGAGTAAAGATGCTGTAGATAAAGGACAACATATTGGAGCATGTTCATTTCCAGCCAGGGCTGGTGGTGAGAAACTCAGTACAGATGTACAAGATTCTTCTGAGACAGGCCCAAGAGGTCACATAATAACACTATCCGGAATTAGGATTGTGTCTTAGCAGTCTAGAGCACAGGAAACCGTGGGTTCGATTCCTAGGTCCCGCATACACAGAAAAAAACAGAAGTAGCACCAGGAGAGTGCTTGCCTCAAGAAAAGGAAGCTCAGGGACAGTGCTTGGGCCCCCAGGCCAAGCCCAAGGACTGTCAACATAAAACAGCACTCCAAGGGACATGGGTGATAGGTGGATTGTTATACCCTGTAGCTCTTAGTAGATCCATCCATGAGTCATGTCTCCTTCTTTGACAGAGGGGAGATGGACACTCCTTCTGCACTGGGCACGCCTGGAACTGGTTATCAGCAACCCTCCAAACATCTTCCACTGAAACTTGGAGCAGCTGGCCCCAGAAATCCTCAGGCACTGGTTGGGTGGGGCGAGGGGATACAGGCCCCAGAAATCCTAGTGGGTCTGATCTGCCACGGAAGACCAGGCCATCAAGAGGAGGTGGATGGGAACTTAGAGATGGGTAGTGATGTGAAGGGGGCCCTTTAATGCCCATGTCCCTACCCAGATTCCGAGCCTCCCTGTCCCTGAATTAGATAGCCGAGTGTCTAAGTTGTAGTTTGTAGAGGAGGACTAGGTGGAAATTCTAAAAAAATGAGACACCATAAGCCCTGCACTGGTGGCTCACTCCTGTCATCCAGGCTGCTTGAGAGGCTGAGATCCAGAGGATTTTGTTTCCCAGCCCAGGCAGGAAGCTCCCATGAGAGTCTCATCTCCAATCTCCAACCAGAAGTGGCACCATGGCTCAAGTGGTAGACCACTGGCCTTGAGCAAAAAACTATCATCAGGGACAGTACCCAAGCCCTGAGTTCAAGCCCCTCTACCAGTAAAACAAGAAAGACAACCCTTGCTTGCAAGAGATGGTGAAGGAGTGGGGTTGCTGTGGTTGGGAGACCAGGTGCTGGCCTCAGTGTACAGACATTTCTAAGAACTCCTCAGGTTTTTCCGAGTGTGAAGTCATAGCATGGTGGGCGTTACCTTACCAAGAACTCTAGAGGTTGTGGCATGTCTTAGGCAGGGAGTGGGCGAATGGGAGCAGGGGTGGGCGGGTAGTGTCAATTATATTCTCTCCTCCCAAGGAAGAATGGGTTTGGATGCTGATGTCAAAGTCTGAAGTGAAGGACTGCATGTGCCTTGTGGCCTGACAAGTTTGGTTTCCCCTGGGTGCAAGAAGGTGGCTGAAGCTGGGAGCTGCCATTGATTCACAACTGTCTTCCTAGCTACTCAGGAGGTTAAGATCTGAGGATTATGGTTCAAAGCCTGCTTGGGCAGGAAACTCAGTGAGACTTTCAGAAAAACTGGAAGTGGTGCTGTGGCTCCAGTGGTAGAGTGCACACCTTCAGCTGAAGATCTGAGGTCTGCGGGAAGGCCAAAGTTCAAA
>NW_024872077.1:0-17146 GCF_019054845.1 Dipodomys spectabilis
GGAGCGATACCCAGTCTGCACCACTCTCCAAGGCCAATTTAGTCTCTTTTAGAGTCTGATTCATTCTTTCTACCTGCCCTGAACTCTAGAGTCTATAAGCACAGTGCAAATTCCAATCCGTCCCCAGTACTGCGGCTATTCCCTGACTTACTTTTGAGACGAAGGCCGGTCCATTGTCTGACCCGATGGTGGATGGGAAGCCATACCTGGGTAGGATTTCTTCCAGGATCTTCTTAGTCAACACGCTCTCGGTCTCATGCTTTGTTGGGTAGGCTTCCACCCATCCTGAATAAGTATCTACAAAAACTAGCAAATATTTATATCCAAATTTATCAGTTTTAATTTCTGTGAAGTCTACTTCCCAATGCACACCTGGCCTATCTCCACGGAGGCTAGCTCCTTTTGTAACAGGTTGATTGGGGGCATTGGTGAGCTGACAGGCTTTACAATTTTTAACAATGTCCTCAATGAGTTGATTTCCTTGCCTAATTTTTACTTCTGAGTGTCGGAGCAAGTCCTGCATTGTTCGAGTTCCCTCCCCAATTTTCCACCAGTCTTTGTTTCCTTCTGTGTCTAGGGGTTTATAGGCCATGGGAATTTTCTTTATCCACTCCAAGTCTTCCTGGGAGTACTGAGGCTCAGGAGGCAACACGTGGTGGTCATTGCCTCAAACTTTAACCTCTCAATAGGAATAATTGGATAAGTGATGGAATATCTTGCTTTAGTTCAGATTTAAAGTTTAATTTTCAAAGTGCCTTATAGTTCAATTTTGGCAATCAAAATGAAAAACAGGCATGTTTTATCCTCAAGAATGTCATTATCTTTATCTGATTTGGGGATGGGAATGGAAATCACAGATATGGTGAGATAAAGGACAAATGCATCAGTGATCCTCAAAAAAACATTATTTTGGAAATGAATTTTACAACTTGTGGGGGAGGATGGGAGTTGGGGGGAAAGCAGGAAAAACCAAGGGAGAGGGTACACTGCTTAGAAGAAATAGACTATTTCCTTAGTTCTGTAACCCCTCTCTATATGCTTTACAATAAAAAATTAAATAAAAATAAATAAATTTTTAAAGAAATCGAAAAAAAAGAATGTCATTATTTTATGTAAAATAAACCTAATATTAATTCAGTGTAAATAAGAAATCAAATCCTTATGCAATGCATCGATTCCATAGATTATGAAATATATTGGTAAAATTAATAAAACTTGTATTAAGTATGTTACTTAAGACATGAAGCAAGTGATAATTTTGTTTTCTAGGTGACCATATAGAAATCAAAGCCCAAAGATTCCAGAGTTCTTTGTGATTGATACGTGTCAATTTACACATATGCTTGTCTGATGTCAATGTTATTTCAGCATAACTGAGAACAGAACTAAATAAAAATATACTCAAATGTTTAGCTTTATTTTGTTACTAAATATGTCATTTTATATCTCTCTATTTTATTTGAAAAATCTGGTAAATTTATTTAAGTCATATCAACAATAATGAGAAATAAACAGGATCTACCTCCTTAAAAGACAATGAATAAGAAAAAAAAATGACTCTTTTGTTTTGTTCCAAGGCTGAATTAAGCCAGGCCCAAAGAAACATAGGTCCCATGCTTTCCCTTATTTGCAATAACTAGTATTTGTCTGAGACAAGCAGAAACGGTCAGATAAGTTTATGTTAGGCAAAATGGAGCCCAAAATAAGGATTCAAATGATTTTTCTTTCTTGTGATTTTTTCTAACATATTTATAAGATGATTTCTTTGTTGCTTTGTATGTCTCTTCCCCACAGTATAACCCCTGTTTTCACTGTATTTGATGTTGGTATACTTTGTAGAGGGGGACGAAAAAAACTTATTGTTTAAATAGTAATAAAGGTGGACCCATTGGAATAAAAAGATGTACAAGCCATTTTGTTGAAAAACGAACTTTACAACTTTGGCGGAGGGGGACTGGGGTGGTCATGGGAAAGGAAGCGAAGGGGAAACAAAAGAGGAGGCAACAATGCTTGTTAAGAAATGTACTCATTACCTTGCCCATGTAATGGTAACCCCTCTGTACTGTATTTTCACAATTAAAAATAAAGGAAAAAAAAGAAAGAAAAAAGTGAAACAACAAAGAAAAAAATTGAACCTCATTTTGCATTTTGTCTTTGTATATTGTGGTGCTTTGCAATTGTGTATTATGTGACTATCCCATAAATCTGGGCTCAAATCACTAGGGCTACTGGAAGAAAATTTCAAAATCTAAAGCAGGTAACACAGCTGTGCAGTTGTTTGTGGGTTTCACTACAGTAGCAGGAGGGCATTGTTATACCTGGACTGGAGACCCTCCAAAGATCACCAGAGACCAAGATCAATGTAAGTGAAAAAAGAGTCGTTTATTTGCAAGTTCAAGCTTGGTCCTCCATGCACTCGGTAACCCGTGACACTAAGAGGTCCCGAGCATAGAATTAGTACAGTTTTTATGGTATTGAATAAACAACCTTAAGGGAGTATTACATGAGATATTACATGATTGGTTAATATTTTAAGCAAATTAAGCTACACATACATGATTGGTTATTATTAATACTGACTTGTTATTGACGGGTACCACCTGGCCACTGGGTCACCGTGTCTCGTATAGACACCCAGTGTTTGGTTGATGTATCCAGAGAAAATTCCTGTGGCTTGCCCAAGGATTACATATGTTTCAGTTGCCTGGCAATTGTTTTCTTTTCTATATCATTTCTGGGTCAAATTCATGGTTCTTTCTATAATCCGTACCTCACAAGATGGTTGCTAATCTGTAATGGAGTTACTTAGTTCTTTATTGTGCCTCTTTAAGTCTTAGACTCTTCATTCCCCCCTTTCTATTATGCACCTGAAAGGCTAATCATTGTCCTTAAGGGCCTGCGTTACGTCTTTTATCAGGGATTAATTGATATGGCATTCTCAAGACCATCAGTTGTATGGTATTGACTCGTTTCTTAACACACATCACTAGTCGATTTACAACACAAGGCCCTATTGTGAACACAAGCACTAGAATGATAATGGGACCCAACAGAGTGGATGTTAATGTAGTAATCCAAGGGGAATAGTTAAACCATGATTCAAACCATCCTTCTTGCTGTTCCCTTATTCTTTAACAACTCGAGTGATTTGCATAGAAGCAACATTCTTCCCTAGGACAGCACATAGACCTCCTTGCTGTAAGAAAAGTCCAGCCCTTGACTGTTTTGTAATGCTACCTCAGGTAAGGAATCATGACATTTTTGAAGGTAGGCTGGAGAACTTTCCAGGTTTTTTATATCCTCATCTATAGAAGCACAAAGGTTAGAGTAGGGTGTTCTCTGAGTAACCAGGGATGCTACTCGAGTTCCTACCCCAGCTAAGCCCACCAGAGCCCTGATACTCACGGCATTTATTATTTCTATTTTAGCTTTTCGGGGTCAGTAGCTTGCTGCGGACATTTTTTATCATCTTGTCTTCCAGAGAATTGTAAAGTAGTCGTGGGATGAGTTGCACCATGACACAAAAGCTGTGGGTCCTATTTAAAACTTCCAGTGCACAAAAGGGGTTAGGCCAGTTGAACATGTCTACCAAACATCTTGGGGAGGTAATCAATAACCTTCCTCAGGAGTCCATTCTTGGGTCTGATTACATAAGTGAGTAAAATTAGTACTCATCCTACACATAACCGTTGTCCTATAACTGCCTTTAGGGTAAATTTTGCCTCTTTTTATTCCCATCTGCATGATTTACTTGTTTTAGTTACATTCTGTACCACTGCAATACTCTCATAAAATGGGGGTGTCATATCAGAACACATCCAACGTGTTTTGGTAATATCAGGGCGGGTCTGCTTGATTACATTATAAGTTTGAACCAACAGCTGCCATAGAGAATCCTCCAGCAAGGCGATGTTCTCCCTGATGGGGTCTCCTCTTTTCAGAAGAGTTGGGGTCACTACAGCCTGGGGCTTTTTCTTTTCACTTGCTTTGGCTTTTGTGGCAGAAACCGGTCTTAAAACAGTGTTTGTTCCCATTACTGAAGGGAAATAGCTAGCTGTGGCAATTGCCTGTAGACTTCTAAGTATGTCAATGTGAGTCTCTCCACATCGGTAAAATCTTAGTCCCCAAGTCTTTCCTAATTCCCATCCTATGACTTGTTTGCCCTTGTCTGTGAACCGAACTTCCACTCAGGCATCAGAATCCTGGGGAACCCTAATTTGTTGGTGCACAGGCATCCCATTAAACTGGATGCCCGCTGGCCCTGATTTAGTAAAAGTAACAAGGTCTCATCCTTTTCCTTTCCATTTTCCTGAGGTACTTGTTTTGCAGCCCCAGCTCTTACAGTAAAAGTCCTCTTGTCCTCCACAATTACTAGTCCTGCCTTCCCCTGGGCAAACATATCAGTGTCTCCGTCTACACTCAACAAGCCTAGGTCCTTCCCATACTCCCTCAGCGAGCTGTCACAAATTAAATGTAAGCCTGTCTCGAAACCATAGGGAGGGTCCCTCTTTCACAGCCAGAGGGAATGGTTTGTCCATTACATGATTACTAATAATCCAAGTCCAATTATATGGGCGATTAGGATTGCAGGCACCCACTATTATTTCAATACAATTTCCAAGTAAGGTATAAGTCAACAACCATTTCATGACTTAGTCTTTTTATGGCTCAATTTGAGCTTTAAGGATTGTCTTTGGAAAGTGAGACTTATCACTCTGGGTTCTCTCCAAAATCGGTTATGGGATCTGCAGGCTTCGTATGCAAATGGTGGATCCAGTTAGTGATGCCGTTGACTTTGAGGACAGTTGAATTCGTCAAGATGACCACAAAGGTCCTTTCCACCGGGGTTCCAGGTTTTCCTGTCAGTGTCTTTTCACCAGGACCCAGTCCGGTGGCAGAAGTGATGTGGGATCGGTGGAGGGCCTGACTCGTACAGCACATTCAGTGTAGGCCAGACCTAAAGGCGGGTCCTCTACAGGACCTTGAGAGAGAACAAAAGTTCAGAGTCATCATCTTCCCTAAGAAACTGCTCTGAAAATTAGGAATTATGGGAGGGGGCATTTCGAATACAATTTCATAGGGGGAAAGACAAATTTTCAAAGGGGAGTTTCATACTCTGTATAAGGCAAAGGGAAGGAGTGTTACCCAGTCACCACCAGTCTCCATGGTCAATTTGGTCAGGGTCTCTTTTATATTTCTATTCATCCTTTCTACCTGTCCTGAGCTTTGGGGGTCTATAAGCGCAATGCAGTTTCCAATCTGCCCCAAGAGCATTAGCAAGTCTCTGACTTACCTTTGACACAAAGGCTGGTCCATTATCTGATCCTATCATACTAGGGAAGTCAAACCTGGGTAAGATTTCTTCCAGAAACTTCTTAGCCACCACCTGTGCTGTTTCACACTTTGTAGGAAAGGTTTTTACCCATCCTGAAAAGGGAAAACTAATAGATATTTATATCCATACTTGCCAGGTTTGATTTCTGTGAAGTCCACCTGCCAGTAGATTCCTGGTTTATCTCCTCTTTTCCGACTGCCTGGTCCTGCCTGAATTTTCCCTGCATTAGTCAGCTGACATGCCTTACAGTCCCTGACAATCTGTTCTATTTTAGCATGACTATTCTTGACCCTTAGACCAGTATTTCTCACCATGTCTTGCATCTTCCTCGCACCCATGTGGGTGCTCGATGCATTTTCAGTAGTATTTTACTCCCTAACTGTTCTAGCAAGATAATGTTGCTCTTAGAGTCTCTCCATCAACCATTCAGGCATTGTGCCATTGTTAGTCGATCAATCCATTTTAAATCTTCTGTGTTATATGTAGGAGTGTCCAGGAGAGTTCTTGCACCGGGGTCTGGGAGGTTTATCATCATTATAGAGTCTTTTTGTGTTGTCACTTCCCGGGCAGTTCTGTGGGCCAGGTTATTGCCTTTACTCACAGCATCTTTACGTTTTTAATGTCCATGGAAATGAACAATGGCCAACTTCTTAGGCAACCAAAAAGCAGAGATTAAGGCCAAAATTTCATCTTTATTTTTGATGGACTTTCCCTCTGCTGTCAGTAATCCTCTTTCTTTGTAGATAGCTCTGTGTATATAAGCCATTGCAAATTAATACCGACTAACACTGTACAGAGTTAGTCTTTTATTCTTTCCTAGCATTAGTGCTTGGGGTCAGGGCTATTAATTCGGCTCTCTAGGCTGACGTGCCTATGGGCAGAGGTTCGGCCCAAACGACATCACTCTCAGTCACTACTGCTGCTCCCGCATACCTATGTCCTTGATGAACAAAGCTGCTCCCATCTGTAAACCACACGAGTTCAGCATCTGGTAATGCTGATCTCTTAAGTCCTCTTGGATATTATGGACTTGCGCCAGGATCTCCGAGCAATCATGTAGTGACATGTCTAGGTCTGGATCTGGTAGAAAAATCACTGGGTTGACAGCTGAGGGAACCTGGAAATTAATTCTGAGAGGAGTGAGTAGCAGTCCTTGGTAATGGATTACTCAGGCATTGCTGAGCCATCGATCTGGTGGCTGCTTTAACACACTCTCAATAGCATGGGCGTGGTCACATAGAGTTCCTGTCCCATAGTTAATTTGCATCTTTAACCATTAGAGCAGTAGCCACTATCATTCTCAGGCATGGTGGCCATCCTGCTGCCACCAGTCTAATTTCTTTGAAAAGTAGGCTATTGGTCTTCTCCATGGGCCTAGATATTGGCTTAGGACTCCTTTCATAATCCCATTATGTTCATCCACATACAAATAAAAGTATTCAGTTGTATCAGGGAGTCCTAATGCTGAGGTTGACAATAAGGCATTTTTATCTGTTCAAAGGCTTGTTCAACCTACTTCATCCATAAAAACAGCTGCTTTTCTTTGGTAGCCTCATAAAGGGGTTTAGCCAACTCCGCAAACCCAGCAATCCACAGACAGCAAAAGCGTGCTGAGCCCCAAAGCTCCCTTACCTGGTGCTGAGACTGGGGTGTTGGAATTTTAAGGACAGTTTCTTTTATTCCTTTTGTAAGCCACTGCTGCCCCCCTTTCAATAAATATTCCAGGTAAGTTACCTCTGATTTGCAGATTTGAGCTTTCTTGGCCAACACTCAAGAAACCAAGGCTTCCCAAAGTCTGGAGTAAATCCTCCATTCCTCGGCTGCATTCTCTTTCAGATTTAGCAGCAATTAATAAGTCATTCACATATTGCAACAAAGTCAAGCCAGGGTGGCCTCCCCTAGCCTCACCTAAGTCCTCATGCAGGGCTTTGTCAAAGAGTGTAGGTGAGTTTTTAAATCCTTGAGGAAGTCTTTTCCAGTTCAGCTGTCCATTAATATCTCTTTCTACATCTGTCCACTCAAAGGAGAAGAGATCTTAGCTTTTAGCTGCCAAGGGTAGGCTGAAAAAGGCATCTTCTAAATCTAATACTGTGTACCACTGCCTATAGGGAGGCAGGGTGCTCAGGAGTGTGTAGGGGTTGGGTACAGTCGGGTGAATGTCCATTACCCATTTGTTGACCTCCCTTAAGTCTCTACTGGCTTATATTCATTGGAGTGGGGCTTACAGACTGATAGCAGGGGAGTGTTCCATGCCGACTGACAGGGCCGCAGTATACCCAGTTCTAGCAGACACCTAATGTGGGGCGTTATTCCTACCCATGCCTCCATGGATATAGGGTACTGCCAGACTCTGACTGGGTCAGCTCCTGGCTTTACGTCAATGAATAGAGCTGGTCTATTCTTTGCTAATCCCACTCCTCCAGTCTCTGCCCATGCTTCTGGATACCTTTCCAGCCAGTAGGTGATTTCTTGGTGAGGAGCCTGGGGTGATTGGTGCAACCAGTAATCGTCTTCCAGGCTCAGAGTCAGCCCTTGTATTGGTCTCCCTTGGGCATCTGTCGCCTGGGAGCCTTCTGGATAGAAGTCAATCTGTGCTCTGACCTTAGTCAACAAGTATCTTCCTAATAAGGGATAAAGACTCTCTGGGATAACTGAAAATGAGTGAGACACTCGTCCCGTCACCAGATCCACTGTTCTTTGGGTGGTCCATGAGTATCGTTTAACTGATGTGACCCCTTGCACCCAAGAAGTTTTGTTCGAAAGTATTCCGTGGGGCTTTATTACTCCTTGGGTCATTTTGAGTAGTGGTCATATCCCAAATTGCTGAAAGCACCAGCTATTTTGTTTTGTGACAATTGTAATTACTTTTCTCCTTTCCTCTGGTCTTATGTGTGAATTGACATACATTGAAATGGGTCAGAACCAGAATGCACCTCGCACTCCCCTTACCTTCCTAACAACTAATTTAAAGAATGTTAAGGACAGAGCTGACAATGTCCCAAGGTGTAAAGTGTGGACTAGCTGGTCAGTCTAAGATCCCAAAGGGGATCTAGCAGTGGCAATCGATAGATTACCTGACTCTAGCTTTGCTTCAAGTGGGCCAATCTTTCTAGGCCAGATTTCACTCTTCGAGGTGGAAATATAAGGGAGTCTGAAAGAGAAAGTAGCTATTATTGGACGAAGTAACAGAACGAAGACTGACAGCCTCAAATGGAGACAAACAGGGTCTCTGGGCATCCACCTCTGGATGAACCTGAGTGAGGAAATGTTTCATAATACTCACATTACAAACACACAGACATTAGGACAAGACACACATTTAATAGCATGCCCATGGTAGACTGTCAGACAGAAAGTGAAGGATTACAGACACGATAAATCCCAAATGTCCTCACTAGTGGACAGTCTACCTTGTAAACTATCAGACAGAAAGTTTCTGACAACAAACAGGCCCAAGTGTCCACACTAGTGGATAGTTTACCTTCCCGGGGAACTAGGCGACCTCTCCCACCAGTCCAGTTGGCTGCCTTATAGCACTATCCGACAGGACTTCTTGCCAATTCCAATACCAATCCTGCAGGACACACAGACCCCAGACAGTTACAAAGCGGCAATGCCTTAACTTACCGGCCATTCTTTGCTACTCTCTGATCAGGTGTCTGGTTCGGTTTATGGGTTTATCCTGGACGAGCCCCCATCTGTTAAACGTCCTCCAAAGACCACCAAATTCAATGTAAGTGACAAGACTGGTTTATTTGCAAATTCGAGCTTGGTCCTCCGTGCACTCGGTAACTGCTGACACTAAGAGGCCCCGAGCATAGAATCAGTACAGTTTTTATAGTATTGAATAAACAACCTTAAGGGAGTGTTACATGAGAAATTACGTGAGTGGCTAATTTAAGCAAATTAAGCTACACATACATGATTGGTTATTATTAATACTGACTTGTTATTGATGGGGACCACCTGGCCTCTGGGTCACCGTGTCTTGTATGGCCACCCAGTGTTTGGTTGATGTATCCAGAGAAAATTCCTGTTGCTTGCCCAAGGATTATATATGTTTCAGTTGCCTGGCAATTGTTTTCTTTCCTGTGTCATTTCTGGGTCAAATTCATGTTTTTTTTTTTGTTTTTTTTTTAATAATCCGTACCTCACAAGATGGTTGCTAGTCTGTAATGGGGTTACTTAGTTCTTTATTGTGCCTCTTTAAGTCAGACTTTTCAGCACAAACTCTACAAAGGAAATAATTCCAGTTCTTTGCAGGCAAGGATGTGATGAAAAGCATACTTTTACCGTCATACATGAAATAAGAAGACACACTTTAAAAGCTTACTAAGTGATCAGTCCTTAAATAACAGTGCCAGTTTTAAGGCACTCTAGATAATTCAAGTCCTTTACCTCCCCACTACCATAACTGCCATTCACAAATCATTGCCAAGGTGAATTTCCAGTTCTTTTTGATATTTCGAATGGCTTAGGAGTAACATAAACAATAATTCAACTGGTTGAGAAATTTTAATTTAGAATAAGCAAAAAATCAGAGTCAACTACATAGCATAACCTTTAGGGAAAATGGTATGTCCTTTGTAACTTAATATTAGACATTAGGGCAAAATGCCAGAAACAGGTTCTGCAAGGACATAGAACTCTTTAAGATATATTAAAGATTACCTAGGGACAAGTAATTTTAACTACATTTTCTATTATATGATAGCACATTTGTGTCTGCTGATCAGAGACACTCAAAAAATTTTTAAATGTGATATGAAAAATGCATTGTCATGAATGAATGAAATCACGGATTAGATGGCTCAGGAGCTGGGTGGTTCTGTTAAATAATCTCATTATTTTGAATGATCTAGTTTTTTTGTATGTGTGGAATTATGAATGTATTTTATGACTGGGCAAGGAAGTTTATTATTAGATAGATCATTTTCTCATACCCAATGTCAGGAACCTAACCTAAGCATTGTTTCCTCCACCTTTATTTCCCCATACCATCCCTTCCCCTCTTCCCCTCATCCACACATCCCTCTACCACTACCCTCCCCACCACCCTCACCACCCACCCCACCAAAGTTGTAAAGTTCATTTATCGACATAACGTCTTATACATCTCATTGTTGTAAAATGGGTCCACCTGTAAACCTATTTAAACACTTTGTTTTTCTCATTCCCTCCAAAAATTATATCAACATCAAATATAGTGAAAGCAGCGCTTATAGCCTGAGGGAAGTACATACAAAGCAACAAACAAATCATCTTATAAATATGTTGAAAACAATAACAAGAAAGAAAAGAAAACATTTGAATCCGTATCTTGGGATTCATTTCTCCAAACAACAACCTGTCTGAGAGTTTCTGTTTGTCTCAGACATATATTAGTTATTGCAAATAAGGGAAACCATGGTATCTATGTTTCTTTGGGCCTGGCTTACTTCACTTAGTATAATTTTTTCCAATCTTTCCATTTCCTAACAAATGGTGCAATGTCTAGATTGGTTCCATATCTTACCTATGGTAAATAATGTTGCAATGAGCATAGTGACGCTGGTAGCTTTAGTATGGTCTTGTTTGTGATCATTTGAGTAAATGCCCAAAAGTGGTATTGCTGGGTCATAGGGGAGCTCTATGTGGAGTTTTCTGTGGAACCTACATAACAAATTCCAAAATGGTTGAACAAGTTTCTCCTCCCACCAACAATGCAGTAAGGTTCCCTTCTGCTCACATCACATCCGGCATTAGTTGTTATTAGGGTTCTTGATTATAGCCATTTTAACTGCGGTGTGGTGGTATCACAACGTGGTTTTCATTTGCATTTCTTTTCTGGCTAGGGAGGTTAAGCATTTCTTCATGTGTCTATTGGCCATTCATCTTTCCTATTCCGAGAAGTTTCTCTTTGACTCTTTAGTCCACTTATTTATTAGCCAGTTGTTACTTTGAAGATTTGTGGTTGGGGGATTTAATTTTTTGAGATCCAGGTATATTTTAAATATGAGACCCTTGTCCTATGTATGGCGAATGAAGTTCTTCTCCCAATCAGTGGGCTTTCTATTGATCTTGATAGCTAAATCCATTGCCAAGCAGAAGCTCTGCAATTTCATGCAATCCCATTTGTTCCACCTTTCTTTGATTTGTTGTATTTCTGGGTCTCTATTAAGAAAATATTGATCTGTGCAAAGGAGACCTAGGTTTTCTCCTATGCCATCCTGTAATGTTTTCAAAGTGTCTGCTTTAAGTCTGAGTTCTTTGATCCATTTAGAGTTGATTCTGGATCAAGCTGATGTATAAGTATCTAGCTTTAGTTTTCTACAAGTGATTAACCAATTTTGCCAGCACCATTTACTGAAGAGGCTGTCTTTCTTATATTCTTGTTTTTTAGCAACCTTATTGACGATTACAGTGCTATAGGTCTGCAGGTTCATTTCTGGGTTTTCAATTCTATTCCATCTATCCTGAGGTCTGTTCTTGTGTCAGGACCAAGCTGTTTTGATTACTGTAGCTTTGTAGTAGAGTTTATAGTTTGATATTTATATTCCTCCATCACTGTTCTTTCTGTTAAGTATCATTTTGCTGTTTGGGGACTTTATTATTCCACATGAATTTTTGGATTGAGTCTTGTATTTCCTTGAAGAATGAGGTTGGAATATTGATAGGTATCGCATTGAATTTGTAGAAAGCCTAGGGAAGTATTTCCATTTTCATGATGTTAATAATTCCAATCCAGGAGCATGGGAGGTTTTGCCACATTCTAATTTCTGTTTTGATTCCTTTTTAAAATTTTTAAAGTTTTCATCATTGAGGTCTTTCACTTCTTTGGTTAAGTTAATTCCAAGGTATTTTATTTTTTGTGGGGCTATTACAAATGGAGTTGCTTTCCTGATTTCAGCCACGCTTTACTCATTGTTGGCATACAGAAAAGGCATTGATTTTTGAGGGTTAATTTTATACCCTGCTACTTTTCCAAAGTTTAGAATCAGCTTGAGTTATTTGGGAGTGGAGTCCGTGGGATTCTTTAAAGACAATATCATGTCATCAGCAAAGAGGGAGAGTTTTACTTCCTCTTTCCCTATTTGGATCCCTTTTATGGTTGCATCTTGTCTTATTGCTAAAATGAAGAGAAATGGAGAGAGTGGACATCCTTGTCTTGTTCCTGATTTAAGAGGACATGGCTTTAGTTTTTCACCATTAAGTTTTATGCTGGCTGTAGGTTTGTAAGTTTTGTCATATACAGCCTTTATTGTACTGAGGAATGTTCCCTCGATTCCTAATTTTTGCAGAACCCTCATCACAAAGGGTTATTGAACCTTGTCAAATCCTTTTTCTGCAACTATTGAGATAACCATTTGGTTCTTATCCTTGCTGTTTGTGATGTGATGAATTATACCAGATTATTTGGTTATATTGAACCAACTTTGCATCCCTGAAATGAAGCCTGTTTGATCGTGGAGTATGATTTTTTGGATGAATTGTTCAAGTCAATTGGCCAAAATTTTGTTGAGAAGTTTTGCATCAATACTCATCAAAGAAAGAGAACAAAGAAATGAGTCTATAGTTCTCTTTCTTTGATGAGTCCTTGCCTGGTTTGGGGATGAGGGGATGAGGGTTATGATGGCTTCATAGAATGAGTTTGGTAGTGAACTTTCTCCTTCAATTTCATTGAAGAGTTGAAGGAGTATTGATGTGAGCTCTGCCATGAAGGCCTTGTAGAATTCCGCTGTAAATCCATCTGGTCCTGGGCTTTCTGAGATGGGAGGTCTCTTATTACTGTTTCTATTTCAATGCTTGATGGTTTAACTCATCTTGGTTTACTTTCAGCATTACCATATTTGCTAGGAAAACGTCCATTTCTGCCAGGTTCCCTAACTTACTACTATAAAGGTTTGAAAAGTATTACCTTATAATGTTCGGAATCTTGATTGTTTCTGTGGTGATATTTCCATTCTCATCTCTGAGTTTATTTGAGTGTATTTTCTTCTTTTTCTCATAAGATTTGCTAAGGGTCTGTCAAATTTTTTAATTTTTCAAAATACCAATTCTTTGTCTTTTTGGTTCTTTCTGTTTTCATATTTGGATTCTAATTTGTTTAATTCTGATGTAGTTTTAATGATTTCTTTCCGTCTACTGTATTGGCGTTTATCTTGCTCCTCTTTTTCAAGGTGGTTCAGATGTCTCATTAAATTGTTGGTTGCAGATCTCTCCAATTTGTTGATGTAGGAACTCAGAGCTATAAACTTGCCTCTGAGTACTGCCTTTGCTGTGTCCCAGAGGAGCTGGTAATCTGTGTGTTCATTTTTGTTGAATATCATGAACATTTTAATTTTCTTTCTCATCTCTTCCCTGACCCACTGGTGATACAACAGTGTGCTGTTCAGCCTCCATGTGTTACAGGAAGTTCTTGGTGGATTTTGGTGTTGAGTTCTAATTTTATTTCTTTGTGGTCTGGGAGAATGAATGGTACAAATTTAATATTTCTGAATTTGGACAAGTTTGTTTTGTGACCTGAAATGTGGTCTGTTTGGAAAATGTTCTGTGTGCTGCTGAAAAAAAGGTGTATTCTGATGCTGCTGGGTGAAATATTTGGTAGATGTCTGTTAAATCTAGCTGATCTATGCTGTTGTTCAGATGTGCGGTTTCTCTATTGAGTTTTTGACGAGTTGATCTATATAATCAGGATAGTGGTGTGTTAAAGTCGCCAGTAATTAATGTCTTTGCATCTATGTGAGATATGAGAGAAAGTAGTGTTTCTTGGATACATTTTCGTGCTCCATTCTTTGGCAAATATATATTTAAAATTGTAATAATCTCCTGGAGGGGAGATCCCCTAATTATTATGTAGCGACTTTGGTAATCTCTTCTCATTAATTTTAATTTGAAGTCTATTTCATCTGATATTTGGATTGAAACTCCTACGTGTTTGTAGGAGCCATTTGCTGGGTAGATTTTGTTCAAGCCTTTCACTATCAAAAGTTGTTTGCTTGTATGGGCAAGGTGTTACTCCTGAAGGCAGCAGATAAAAAGAATCTTGCTTTTTAATCCAACTAGACATTTTATGTTGCTTAACTGGACAGTTAAGTCCATTAATGTTGTGAGTTAGGACTAAGTGGTATTTGGGAGTAGCACAATACAACTGTAACATCATTATGGATGTTCACACTGGCATGGAATTCATTTCCTTTTTTACCTGACAAATCAATATACAAAATAACATAACTTTAAATATCAAGACCTAACTAAACATATTACCAGAAAAGTCATCATGCAAGCCATATTGCAACTGGGGTAAAAGAAAAATCTGTCATACTCATTCTGTATTTATTTTACATGTTTATTTTTTTCTTAAATCATTTACTTTAGCTAGCATTTTAAAAACATTGTGTTAAATGATGTATATTTTGGTAATTAATTTTGGATGCCTCCTTAAATTTTGTTTTGAGTATAATGTCTCACTTCAATTACTAACTCATGAAATGATGGTGATTACAAAACAAATGCTAATAACCACTGTTTATAATACACAAAATCTCATAAGCAAGATTTCATGAAGCATTGGTTAATATTTTCATTTAACGGTCTCTTGATGATGAGGCCTATCTGCAGGAGTACAGTTGTACCTACATTCCTCAGCCTAAATTTAGCCACAGTTAAAAAATGTTTATATCTTTATCTGTCATCCATCAGAGATTAAACTTGAGTATAAAACCTAAGAAAATGTTAAGGTAAGAATTTAGTTTTTCTGAACACAAAGTAATCAATATGCCTTATAGAGTAACTCCTCAGTTTAAAGTCAAGCTATTTCTCCAAAACATTCTAAACATCTCTTTACAATGTATATTATTCTCAAGAAGGGAATGGGGAATGTGAGAAGAAGACTAACCAAGTATTGTCTTCAAATATACATAATTTGGATTTACCTCTTTTTTTCGTTATAAACATTTTTGATAAAACCCTTTGAATAGTTGTTTTCCTGGTCTGGTATAATATGTCTTAGTTGCATCTACCAAACTACATTCAGAAAATGGTATATAGTAATTAAGTAAAGAAAACATATTCAATAAATTGCAAAAAGTATATACCTAAGGGATAATATTTGGAAGAGTGCATTGGAAATATTCTAATATAATTATTAATTTGATTGAACAATTTCACATTGACAGTAATGAACTAGATTACTTTAATGCTAATTGGACAAGATTGTTTTTCTAAATGAGCAAAACCAATATCTCCTTCTATTTTATCAAGGAAACAACTGAGCAAAAAATGGAAATTAACATATGAATGAATTAACAACTTGAATGAATTTTTGTTTATTAACAAATATTAATTTCACAAAGTATTTCATTGTGTTATATACATCTGTCCATATAATGTAGCTTGGTAAATTATATTCCTTTTATTAATTTCATTATCCTATTTTTTTTTTAATTTTATTTTATTTTATTTGAGAACATACTGTACAGAGGGGTTACAATTACATGGGCAGGATAATGCATACATTTCTTACCAAGCATTGCAGCCTCCTCCTTTGTTTACCCTTCACCTCCCTTCCCAGCCTCGCCCCTCCCCCCCACCCAATCATACCCCCCCTCCCCCCACCTCCGACATTGTAAAGCTGGTTTTGACATGACATTTTGTACTTCTCATTGTTGCAACAGGTCCACTTGAATCCTTAAACGACTTGTTTGTCCCCATCTCCTCCACATGTTATACTGACATCAAATATAGTGAAAGCAGGGGTTACAGTGTGGGGGAGGGACATACAAAGCAACCAAGAAATAATCTTATAAATGCGTTAGAAACACATGCATGAAAGAAACAAAAACATTAAAATACATATTTGAGGGTTCGTTTTCCTAACATCACATTCTCTGACTTTTTCCGCTTGACTCATACCTATACTAGATATTGCAAATAAGGGAAACCATGGGACCTATGTTTCTTTGGGCCTGGCTTACTTCACTTAATATAATTTTTTCCAAGGGTTTCCATTTCCTAACAAATGGGGCAATGTCATTCTTTCTGATGGAGGCATAGAATTCCATTGTGTATATATACCACATTTTCTTGATCCATTCATCTATTGAGGGGCATCTGGGTTGGTTCCATATCTTAGCTATGGTAAATAATGCTGCAATAAACATAGTTGTGCTGGTAGCTTTAGTGTGGTCTTTTTTGTAAACATTAGGGTAAATGCCCAAAAGTGGGATTGCTGGGTCATAGGGGAGTTCTATGTGAAGTCTTTTGAGGAACCTCCATACTGCTTTCCAAAGTGGTTGAACAAGTTTACATTCCCACCAACAATGAAGTAAGGTTCCTTTCTGTCCACATCCCCTCCAGCATCTGTTGTTGTTAGAGTTCTTGATTTTTGCTGTTCTAACTGGAGTGAGGTGATATCTCAATGTTGTTTTGATTTGCATTTCTTTTATGGCTAGGGATGTTGAACATTTCTTCATGTGTCTATTGGCCATCCTTCTTTCTCCTTCAGAGAAGCTTCTCTTTAAGTCTTTCGCCCACTTACTTATTGGGCAGTTGTTTCTTTGAGGATTTGTTGTTGGGTGGTTTAATTTTTTGAGTTCCAAGTATATTTTAGATATGAGACCCTTGTCCGTTGTATGGCTAGTAAAGATCTTCTCCCAGTCCGTGAGCTTTCTATTGATCTTGCTAGCTATGTCATTTGCCCTGCAGAAGCTCTGCAACCTTATACAATCCCATTTGTCCAACCTTTCTTTGATTTGTTGTGTTTCCGGGTCTCTATTCAGAAAATTTCGGCCTGAGCCAAGGAGACCCAGGGTTTCTCCTATTCCATCCTGT